>NW_027598113.1:0-54050 GCF_964194155.1 Cetorhinus maximus
AAAGGGACAGAGAGTGTGATCACGGGGAGGTTAAAGGGACTGAAAGTGAGATTACGGGGAGTTTAAAGGGACTGAGAGATCGATCACGGGGAGGTTAAAGTGACAGAGAGTGAAATCACGGTGAGGTTAAAGGGACAGAGAGTGAGATAACGGGGAGATTAATGGGACAGTGTGTGAGATCACGGTGAGGTTAAAGGGACTGCGAGTTAGATAACGGGGAGGTTTAATGGACAGAAAGTGAGATCACGGGGAGTTAATGGGACAGAGAGTGAGATCATGGGGAGGTTAAAGGGTCAGAGAGTGAGTTCACGGGGACGTTAAAGTGACAGAGAGTGAAATCACGGGGAGGTTAAAGGTACTGAGAGTGAGATGACGGGGAGGTTAAAAGGCCTGAAAGTGAGATCATGGGGGAATTAAAGGGACTGAGATTGAGATCACGGGGAGGTTAAATGGACAGTGAGTGAGATCTCGGGGAGTTTAAAGGGACTGAGAATTAGATCACGGGGAGGTTAAAGGGACAGAGAGTGAAATCACGGTGAGGTTAAAGGGACAGAGAGTGAGATAACGGGGAGATTAAGGGGACAGTGAGTGAGAGCACGGGGAGGTTAAAGGGACAGAGAGTGAGATCACGGGGATGTTATAGAGACAGAGGGTGAGATCACTGGGAGGTTAAAGGGACTGTGAGTGAGCTCACGGGGTGGTTAAAGGGACAGAGATTGAGATCACGGGGAGGTTAAAGGGACAGAGAGTGATTTATGGGTAGGTAAAAGGGCCAGAGATTGAGAACACGGCGAGGTTAAAGGGACAGAGAGTGAGATCATGGAGAATTTAATGGGACAGAGAGTGAGATCACGGGGAGGTTAAAGGGACAGAGAGAAAGTTCACGGGGAGTTTAAAAGGACGAGACAGAGATCATGGGGAGGTTAATGGGACAGAGAGTGAGATCATGGGGAGGTTAAACGCACACAGAGTGAGATCACGGGGAGTTAAAGGGACAGAGAGTGAGATCACGGGGAGTTAAAGGTACATGGAGTGAGATCACGGGGTGGTTAAAGGGGCAGAGAGTGAGTTCACGGGGACATTAAAGTGACAGAGTGAGATCGCGGAGATGTTAAAGGGACAGTGAGTGAGATCACGGGGAGGTTACGGGGACAGAGGATGAGATGACGGGGAGGTTAATGGGACAGAGAGTGAAATCACGGGGAGATTAAATGTACGCAGAGTGAGATCACGGGGAGGTTAAAGGGACAGAGCGAGAGATCACAGGGAGTTTAAAAGGACAGAAAGTGAGATCACGGGGATGTTATAGGGACAGAGAGTGACATCACGGGTGGGCTAAAGGGACAGAGAATGAGATCACGGGGAAGTTAAAGGGACCGAGAGAGAGATCACGGGGACGTTAAACGTACACAGAGTGAGATCACGGGGCGGTTAAAGGGCCAGAGAGTTAGATGACGGGGAGGTTAAAAGGACAGAGACAAGATCATGGGGAGGTTAAGGGAAAGAGAGAAAGATCATGGGGACTTTAAAATGACAGAGACTGAGATCAAGGGGAGGTTAAAGGTACAGAGAGAGAGATCACGGGGACGTTAGACGTACACAGAGTGAGATCACGGGAGGGTAAAAGGAACAGAGATTGAGATCACGGGGTGGTTAAAAGGATGGAGAGTGAGATCACGTGGAGGTTAAAGGGACAGAGAGTGAGATCACGGGGAGGTTAAATGGACAGAGTGTGATATAACGGGAGGTTAATGGGACAGCGAGTGAGATCACGGGGAGGTTACTGGGACAGAGAGTGAGATCACGGGCAGGTTAACGGGAATGTGAGTGAGATCACGGGGAGGTTATAGGGACAGAGAGTGAGATCACGGGGAGGTTAAAGGGACAGAGAATGAGATCACGGGGACATTAAATGGACAGAGAGTAAGATCACAGGGAGGTTAAAGGGACAGAGACTGAGATCACGGGGAGGTTAAAGGGACAGAGAGTGAGAACACGGGGATTTTAAAGGGAAAGACAGAGATCAGGGGGAGGTTAAAGGGACAGAGAATTAGAACACGGGCAGATTAAAGGGACAGAGATTGATATCATGGGGAATTTAAAGGTACAGAGAGTGAGATTACCGGGAGGTTAAAGGGACAGAGAGTGAAATCACGTGGAGGTTAAAGGGATAGAGAGTGAGATCCCGGGGAGGTTAAAGGGACAGAGAATGAGATTACGGGGAGGTAAAGGGGACAGAAAGAGAGATCACGGGGAGGTTAATGGGACTGAGAGTGAAATCAAGGTAGGTTAAAGGGACAGAGAGTGATATCACGGGGAGTTTAAAGGGACAGAGAGTGAGGACACGGGAAGGTTAACGGGATAGAGAGTGAGATCACGGGGAGGTTAAATGGACAGAGAGTGAGATCATCGTGAGGTTAATTGGACAGAGAGTGAGATCACGGGGAGGTTAATAGGAATGAAGTGAGATCACGGGGAAGTTAAAGGGACAGAGAGTGAGATCACGGGGAGTTTAAAGGGACAGAGAGTGAGATCACGGGAAGGTTAACGGGATAGAGAGTGAGATCACGGGGAGGTTAAAGGGACAGAGAGTGAGATCACCGTGAGGTTAGTTGGACAGAGAGTGAGATCACGGAGTGGTTAATAGGAATGAGAGTGAGATCACGGGGAGGTTAAAGGGACAGAGAGTGAGATCATGGGGAGGTTAAAGGGACAGAGAGTGAGATGACAGGGAGTTTAAAGGGACAGAGAGTAAGATCACGTGGAGGTTAATGGGACAGAGATTGAGATCACGTGAAGGCTAAAGGGCCAGAGATTGAGATCACGGGGATGTTAAAGGGACAGAGCGTGAGATTACGGGAAGGGTGAAGGGCCAGAGATTGAGATCACGGGAGGTTAAAGGGACAGAGAGTGAAATCACGGGGAGTTTAAAGGGGCAGAGAGTGGGTTCACGGGGAGGTTAAAGGGACTGAGAGTGAGATCACGGGGATGTTAAAGGGACAGCGAGTTAGATAACGGGGAGGTTAAATGGACAGAGATTGAGATCACGGGGAGTTATTGGTACAGAGAGTGAGATCATGGGGAGTTAAAGGGACAGAGAGTGTGATCACGGGGAGGTTAAATGGGCAGAGAGTGAGTACACGGGGACGTTAAAGTGACAGAGAGTGAGAACGCGGAGATGTTCAATGGACAGAGAGGGAGATCACGGGGAGGTTAAGGGGACAGAGGGTGAGATCACGGGGAGGTTAAATGAACAGAGAGTGTGATCTGGGGGAGGTTATAGGGAAAGTGAGTGAGTTCACGGGGAGGTTAAAGGGACAGAGAGTTAGATGATGGGGAGGTTAAAAGGACAGAGACTGAGATCACGGGGAGGTTAAAGGGACAGAGAGAGAGATGAAGGGGAGTTTAAAAGGACAGAAAGTGAGATCACGGGGATGTTATAGGGACAGAGAGTGAGATCACGGGTGGGTTAAAGGGACAGAGAGTGAGATCACGGGGAGGTTAAAGGGCCAGAAAGTTAGATGACGGGGAGGTTAAAAGGACAGAGAATGAGATCACGGGGAGGTTATAGGGACAGAGAGAGAGATCACGGGGAGTTTAAAAGGACAGAGACTGAGATTACAGGGAGGTTAAAGGGACAGAGAGAGAGATCACGGGGAGGTTAAACGTACAAAGTGTGAGATCACGGAGAGGTAAAAGGGACAGAGAGTGAGATCACGGGGAGTTCAAAGGGACAGAGAGTGAGATCACGGGGAGTTTAAAGGGGCAGAGAGTAAGTACACAGGGACATTAAATTGATAGAGAGTGAGAACGCGGAGATGTTAAAGGGACAGAGAGTGAGATCACGGGGAGTATCAGCGGACAGAGGATGAGATCACGGGGAGGTTAAATGAACAGAGAGTGTGATCTGGGGGAGGTTATAGGGAAAGTGAGTGAGTTCTCGGCGAGGTTAAAGGGACAGAGAGTGAGATCAGTTGGAGGTTAAAGGGGCAGAGAGTGATATCACGGGTAGGTTAAAGGGACAGAGAGTGAAATCACGGGGAGGTTAAAGGGACAGAGAGTGAGATCACGGGGAGGCTAAAGGGAAAGAGAGTGAGATCACTGGGAAGTTAAAGGGACAGAGATTTAGATCAAGGGGAGGTTAAAGGGACAGAGAGAGATTACGGGTTTGTTAAAGCGACAGAGAGTGAGATCATTGAGAGGTTAAAGGGGCAGAGAGGGATATCACGGGTAGGTTAAAGGGGCAGAGAGTGAGATCACGTGGACTTTAAATGGACAGAGAGTAATATCACGGGGAAGTTAAAGGGACAGAGAGTGAGATCACGGTGAGGTTAATGGGACAGAGAGTGAGATCACGGGGAGGTGAAAGGGAGAGAAAGTGAGGTCACAGGGAGGTTAAAGGGACAGAGAGTGAGATCACGGGGAGGTTAAAGGGACAGAGATTGAGATCACTGGGACGTTGAAGGGACAGAGATTGAGATCACGTGGAGGTTAAAGGGACAGAGTGAGATCACTGGGAGGTTACTGGGACAGAGATTGATATCACGGGGAAGTTAAAGGGACAGAGAGTGAAATCACGGGGCGGTTAACGGGACAGAGAGTTAGATCAGGGGGAGGTTAAAGGTACAGAGTGAGATCACTGGGACGTTAAAGGGACAGAGATTGAGATCACGGAGTGGTAAAGGGACAGAGAGTGAGATCACGGGGAAGTTAAAGGGACAGAGTGTGAGATCACGGAGAAGTAAAAGGGACAGAGAGTGAGATCACGGGGAGGTTAAAGGGAAGAGAGTGAGATCACAGGGTGGTTAAGGGGACAGAGAGAGAGATCACGGGGAGTTTAAAGGGATAGACAGATATCACGGGGAGGTTGAAGGGACAGAGAGTGAGAACACGGGGAGTTTAAAGGGACAGAGAGTGAGATCACGGGGAGGTAAAAGGGACAGAGAATGAGATCAGGGGGAGGTTAAAGGGACAGAGAATTAGAACACGGGCAGATTAAAGGGACACAGATTGATATCATGGGGAATTTAAAGGTACAGAGAGTGAGATTACCGGGAGGTTAAAGGGACAGAGAGTGAGATCCCGGGGAGGTTAAAGGGACAGAGAGTGAGATCATGGGGAGGTAAAGGGGACAGAAAGAGAGATCACGGGGAGGTTAAAGGGACTGAGAGTGAAATCAAGGTAGGTTAAAGGAACAGAGAGTGATATCACGGGGAGTTTAAAGGGACAGAGAGTGAGGACACGGGAAGGTTAACGGGATAGAGAGTGAGATCACGGGGAGGTTAAATGGACAGAGAGTGAGATCATCGTGAGGTTAATTGGACAGAGAGTGAGATCACGGGGAGGTTAATAGGAATGAGAGTGAGATCACGGGGAGTTTAAAGGGACAGAGAGTGAGATCAGGGGAAGGTTAACGGGATAGAGAGTGAGATCATGGGGAGGTTAAATGGACAGAGAGTGAGATCACCGTGAGGTTAGTTGGACAGAGAGTGAGATCACGGAGTGGTTAATAGGAATGAGAGTGAGATCACGGGGAGGTTAAAGGGACAGAGAGTGAGATCACGGGGAGGTTAAAGGGACAGAGAGTGAGATGACAGGGAGTTTAAAGGGACAGAGAGTAAGATCACATGGAGGTTAATGGGACAGAGATTGAGATCACGTGAAGGCTAAAAGGCCAGAGATTGAGATCACGGGGATGTTAAAGGGACAGAGCGTGAGATTACGGGAAGGGTGAAGGGCCAGAGATTGAGATCACGGGAGGTTAAAGGGACAGAGAGTGAAATCACGGGGAGTTTAAAGGGGCAGAGAGTGGGTTCACGGGGAGGTTAAAGTGACAGAGAGTGAGATCACGGAGATGTTAAAATGATACTGAGTGAGATCACGGGCAGGTTAAAGGGACTGATAGTGAGTTCACGGGAGGTTCAAGGGACTGAGAGTGAGATCACGGGGAGGTTAAAGGGACAGCGAGTTAGATAACGGGGAGGTTAAATGGACAGAGATTGAGATCACGGGGAGTTATTGGTACAGAGAGTGAGATCATGGGGTGTTAAAGGGACAGAGAGTGTGATCACGGGGAGGTTAAATGGGCAGAGAGTGAGTACACGGGGACGTTAAAGTGACAGAGAGTGAGAACGCGGAGATGTTCAATGGACAGAGATGGAGATCACGGGGAGGTTAAGGGGACAGAGGGTGAGATCACGGGGAGGTTAAATGAACAGAGAGTGTGATCTGGGGGAGGTTATAGGGAAAGTGAGTGAGTTCACGGGGAGGTTAAAGGGACAGAGAGTTAGATGATGGGGAGGTTAAAAGGACAGAGACTGAGATCACGGGGAGGTTAAAGGGACAGAGAGAGAGATGAAGGGGAGTTTAAAAGGACAGAAAGTGAGATCACGGGGATGTTATAGGGACAGAGAGTGAGATCACGGGTGGGTTAAAGGGACAGAGAGTGAGATCACGGGGAGGTTAAAGGGCCAGAAAGTTAGATGACGGGGAGGTTAAAAGGACAGAGAATGAGATCACGGGGAGGTTATAGGGACAGAGAGAGAGATCACGGGGAGTTTAAAAGGACAGAGACTGAGATTACAGGGAGGTTAAAGGGACAGAGAGAGAGATCACGGGGAGGTTAAACGTACAAAGTGTGAGATCACGGAGAGGTTAAAGGGACAGAGAATGAGATCATGGGCTGGTAAAAGGGACAGAGAGTGAGATCACGGGGAGTTCAAAGGGACAGAGAGTGAGATCACGGGGAGTTTAAAGGGGCAGAGAGTAAGTACACAGGGACATTAAATTGAAAGTGAGTGAGAACGCGGAGATGTTAAAGGGACAGAGAGTGAGATCACGGAGAGTATCAGCGGACAGAGGATGAGATCACGGGGAGGTTAAATGAACAGAGAGTGTGATCTGGGGGAGGTTATAGGGAAAGTGAGTGAGTTCTCGGCGAGGTTAAATGGACAGAGAGTGAGATCAGTTGGAGGTTAAAGGGGCAGAGAGTGATATCACGGGTAGGTTAAAGGGACAGAGAGTGAAATCACGGGGAGGTTAAGGGGACAGAGAGTGAGATCACGGGGATGCTAAAGGGAAAGAGAGTGAGATCACTGGGAAGTTAAAGGGACAGTGATTTAGATCAAGGGGAGGTTAAAGGGACAGAGAGAGATTACGGGTTTGTTAAAGCGACAGAGAGTGAGATCATTGAGAGGTTAAAGGGGCAGAGAGGGATATCACGGGTAGGTTAAAGGGGCAGAGAGTGAGATCACGTGGACTTTAAATGGACAGAGAGTAATATCACGGGGAAGTTAAAGGGACAGAGAGTGAGATCACGGTGAGGTTAATGGGACAGAGAGTGAGATCACGGGGAGGTGAAAGGGAGAGAAAGTGAGGTCACAGGGAGGTTAAAGGGACAGAGATTGAGATCACGGGGAGGTTAAAGGGACAGAGATTGAGATCACTGGGACGTTGAAGGGACAGAGATTGAGATCACGTGGAGGTTAAAGGGACAGAGTGAGATCACTGGGAGGTTACTGGGACAGAGATTGATATCACGGGGAAGTTAAAGGGACAGAGAGTGAAATCACGGGGCGGTTAACGGGACAGAGAGTTAGATCAGGGGGAGGTTAAAGGTACAGAGTGAGATCACTGGGACGTTAAAGGGACAGAGATTGAGATCACGGAGTGGTAAAGGGACAGAGAGTGAGATCACGGGGAAGTTAAAGGGACAGAGTGTGAGATCACGGAGAGGTAAAAGGGACAGAGAGTGAGATCACGGGGAGGTTAAAGGGAAGAGAGTGAGATCAGCGGGAGGTTAAAGGGACAGAGAGTGAGATCACAGGGTGGTTAAGGGGACAGAGAGAGAGATCACGGGGAGTTTAAAGGGATAGACAGATATCACGGGGAGGTTGAAGGGACAGAGAGTGAGAACACGGGGAGTTCAAAGGGAAAGACAGATCACGGGAAGTTTAAAGGGACAGAGAGTGAGATCACGGGGAGGTAAAAGGGATAGAGAGTAAGATCACGAGGAGGTAAAAGGGACAGAGAGTGAGATCACGGGGAGGTTAAAGGGACAGAGAATGAGATCACGGGCAGATTAAAGGGACAGAGATTGATATCTTGGGGAATTTAAATGTACAGAGAGTGAGATTACCAGAAGTTTAAAGGGACAGAGATTGAAATCACGGGGAGGTTAAAGGGATAGAGAGTGTGATCCCGGGGAGGTTAAAGGGATAGAGAGTGAGATCACGGGGAGGTAAAGGGGAGAGAAAGAGAGATCACGGGGAGGTTAAAGGGACAGAGAGTGATATCACGGGGAGTTTCAAGGGACAGAGATTGATATCTCGGTGACTTTAAAGGGACAGAGAGTGAGGACACGGGAAGGTTAAAGGGATAGAGAGTGAGATCACGGGGAGGTTAAAGGGACAGAGAGTGAGATCACCGTGAGGTTAATTGGACAGAGAGTGAGATCACGGGGAGGTTAATAGGAATGAGAGTGAGATCACGGGAAGGTTAAAGGGACAGAGAGTGAGATCAGCGGGAGGTTAAAGGGACAGAGAATGAGATCACTAGGAAGTTAATGGGACAGAGATTTAGATCACGGGGAGGTTAACGGGACAGGGATTGAGATCACGTGGACGTTAAAGGGACAGAGATTGAGATCACGTGGAGGTTAAAGGGACTGAGAGTGAGATCTTGGGAAGGTTAATGGGACAGAGAGTGAGATCACAGGGAGGTTAAAGGGACAGAGAGTGAGATCACGGGGAGGTTAACGGGACAGAGAGTGAGATCACGGGGAGGTTAAAGGTACAGAGTGAGATCACTGGGACGTTAAAGGGACAGAGATTGAGATCACGGAGTGGTTAAAGGGACAGAGAGTTAGATGACGGGGAGGTTAAATGGACAAAGATTGAGATCACGGGGATGTTAAAGGGACAGAGAGTGAAATCACGGGGAGGTTAAAGTGACAGAGAATGAAATCACGGGCAGGTTAAAGGGTCAGAGAGTGAGATCACGGGGAGGTTAATGGGACAGAGAGTGATATCACGGGGAGGTAAAAGGGACAGAGAGTGAGATCAGGGGGAGGTTAAAGGGACAGAGAATGAGAACACGGGCAGATTAAAGGGACAGAGATTGATATCATGGGGAATTTAAAGGTACAGAGAGTGAGATTACCGGGAGGTTAAAGGGACAGAGAGTGAAATCACGTGGAGGATAAAGGGATAGAGAGTGAGATCACGGGGAGGTAAAGGGGACAGAAAGAGAGATCACGGGGAGGTTAAAGGGACTGAGAGTGAAATCAAGGTAGGTTAAATGGACAGAGAGTGAGATCATCGTGAGGTTAATTGGACAGAGAGTGAGATCACGGGGAGGTTAATAGGAATGAGAGTGAGATCACGGGGAAGTTAAAGGTACAGAGAGTGAGATCACGGGGAGTTTAAAGGGACAGAGAGTGAATCACGGGATGGTTAACGGGATAGAGAGTGAGATCACGGGGAGGTTAAAGGGACAGAGAGTGAGATCACCGTGAGGTTAGTTGGACAGAGAGTGAGATCACGGGGTTGTTAATAGGAATGAGAGTGAGATCACGGGAAGGTTAAAGTGACAGAGAATGAAATCACGGGCAGGTTAAAGGGACAGAGAGTGAGATCACAGGGAGTTTAAAGGGACAGAGATTGAGATCACGGGAAGGCTAAAAGGCCAGAGATTGAGATCACGGGGATGTTAAAGGGACAGAGCGTGAGCTCACGGAGAGGGTAATGTGACAGAGAGTGAGTTCACGGGGAGTTTAAAGGGGCAGAGAGCGGGTTCACGGGGAGGTTAAAGTGACAGAGAGTGAGATCACGGAGATGTTAAAGGGATACTGAGTGAGATCACGGGGAGGTTAAAGGGACTGATAGTGAGTTCACGGGAGGTTAAAGGGACTGAGAGTGAGATCACGGGGAGGTTAAAGGGACAGCGAGTTAGATAACGGGGAGGTTAAATGGACAGAGATTGAGATCACGGGGAGTTATTGGTACAGAGAGTGAGATCATGGGGAGTTAAAGGGACAGAGAGTGTGATCACGGGCAGGTTAAATGGGCAGAGAGTTTGTACACGGGGACGTTAAAGTGACAGAGAGTGAGAACGCGGAGATGTTCAATGGACAGAGAGGGAGATCACGGGGAGGTTAAGGGGACAGATGGTGAGATCACGGGGAGGTTAAATGAACAGAGAGTGTGATCTGGGGGAGGTTATAGGGAAAGTGAGTGAGTTCACGGGGAGGTTAAAGGGACAGAGAGTTAGATGATGGGGAGGTTAAAAGGACAGAGACTGAGATCACGGGGAGGTTAAAGGGACAGAGAGAGAGATGAAGGGGAGTTTAAAAGGACAGAAAGTGAGATCACGGGGATGTTATAGGGACAGAGAGTGAGATCACGGGTGGGTTAAAGGGACAGAGAGTGAGATCACGGGGAGGTTATAGGGACAGAGAGAGAGATCACGGGGAGTTTAAAAGGACAGAGACTGAGATTACAGGGAGGTTAAAGGGACAGAGAGAGAGATCACGGGGAGGTTAAACGTACAAAGAGTGAGATCACGGAGAGGTTAAAGGGACAGAGAATGAGATCATGGGCTGGTAAAAGGGACAGAGAGTGAGATCAAGGGGAGTTCAAAGGGACAGAGAGTGAGATCACGGGGAATTTAAAGGGGCAGAGAGAAAGTACACAGGGACATTAAAGTGATAGAGAGTGAGAACGCGGAGATGTTAAAGGGACAGAGAGTGAGATCACGGGGAGTATAAGCGGACAGAGGATGAGATCACGGGGAGGTTAATGGGACAGGAAGTGAGATCTTGGGGAGGTTAATAGGAATGAGAGTGTGCTCACGGGGAGGTTAAAGGGACTGAGAGTGAGATCACAGGTAGGGTAACGGGACAAAGAGTGAGATCACGTGGAGGTTAAAGGGACAGAGAGTGAGATCACTGGGAGGTTAAAGTGACAGAGAGTGATATCAGGGGGAGGTAAAAGGGACAGAGAGTGAGATCACGTGGAGATATAAGAAACAGAGAGTGAGATCACGGGGAGGTTAAAGGGACAGAGATTGAGATCACGGGGAGGTTAAAGGGACAGAGAGTGAGATCACGGGGAGGTTAATGGGACAGAGAGTGAGATCACGGGGAGGTTAAAGGGACCGAGAGTGAGATTACGGGGAGGTTAAAGGGACAGAGAGTGAGATCACGGGGAGGTTTAAGGGACAGAGAGTGCGATCAGGGGGAGGTTAATGGGACAGAGAGTGAGATTACGGGAAGGCTAAAGGGCCAGAGATTGAGATACCGGGTACGTTAAAGGGAAAGAGCGTGAGATCACGGGGAGGTTAAAGGGCCAGATAGTGAGATCACGGGGAGGTTAAAGGGACAGAGAGTGAAATCACGGGGAAGTTAAACGTACACAGAGTGAGATCACGGGGAGGTTAAAGAGACTGAGAGTGAGATCGCGGGGAGGTTAAAGGGGCAGAGAGAGAGATCACGGAGATGTTAAAGTGATACAGAGTGCGATCACGGGGAGGTTAAAGTGACAGAGAGTGAGATCTCGGAGATGTTAAAGCGATACAGAGTGAGATCGCGGGGAGGTTAAAGGGACTGAGAGTGAGATCACGGGGAGGTTAAAGGGACTGAGAGTGAGATCACGGCGAGGTTAAAGGGACAGCGAGTTAGATAACGGGGAGGTTAAATGGAGAGAGATTGAGATCACGGGGAGTTATTGGTACAGAGAGTGAGATCATGGGGAGTTTAAGGGACATGGAGTGAGATCAGGGGAAGTTAAAGGGACAGAGAGTGTGATCCCGGGGAGGTTAAACGGGCAGAGAGTGAGTACACGGGGAGGATAAAGAGACAGTGAGTGAGATCACGGGGAGGTAAAAGGGACAGAGAGTGAGATCACGGTGAGGTTAAAGGGAAAGAGAGTTAGATGACGGGGAGCTTAAAAGGACAGAGAGTGAGATCACTGGGAGGTTAAAGGGACAGAGACTGAGATCAGGCGGCGGTTAAAGGGACAGTGAGTTAGATGATGGGGAGGTTCAAGGGACAGAGTGAGATCATGGGGAGGTTAAAGGGACAGAGAATTAGATGACGGGGAGGTTAAAAGGACAGAGATTGAGATCACGGGGACGTTAAAGGGACAGAGAGAGTGATCACGGGGAGTTTAAAAGGACAGAGAGAGGGATCACGGGGATCTTATAGGGACAGAGAGTGAGATCACGGGTGGGTTAAAGGGACAGAGAGTGAGATCACGATGAGGTTAAAGGGAAAGACAGTTAGATGACGGGGAGCTTTTAAAGGACAGAGAGTGAGATCACGGGGAGGTTAAAGGGACAGAGACTGAGATCAGGGGGAGGTTAAAGGGACAGTGAGTTAGATGACGGGGAGGTTAAAGGGGCAGAGAGTGAGATCATGGGGAGGTTAAAGGGACAGAGAATTAGATGACGGGGAGGTTAAAAGGACAGAGACTGAGATCACGGGGAGGTTAAAGTGACAGAGAGTGAGATCACGGAGATGTTAAAGGGATACTGAGTGAGATCACGGGGAGGTTAAAGGGACTGATAGTGAGTTCACGGGAGGTTAAAGGGACTGAGAGTGAGATCACGGGGAGGTTAAAGGGACAGCGAGTTAGATAACGGGGTGGTTAAATGGACAGAGATTGAGATCACGGGGAGTTATTGGTACAGAGAGTGAGATCATGGGGAGTTAAAGGGACAGAGGATGAGATCACGGGGAGGTTAAATGAACAGAGAGTGTGATCTGGGGGAGGCTATAGGGAAAATGAGTGAGTTCACGGGGAGGTTAAAGGGACAGAGAGTTAGATGATGGGGAGGTTAAAAGGACAGAGACTGAGATCACGGGGAGGTTAAAGGGACAGAGAGAGAGATGAAGGGGAGTTTAAAAGGACAGAAAGTGAGATCACGGGGATGTTATAGGGACAGAGAGTGAGATCACGGGTGGGTTAAAGGGACAGAGAGTGAGATCACGGGGAGGTTACAGGGACAGAGAGAGAGTTCACGGGGAGTTTAAAAGGACAGAGACTGAGATTACAGGGAGGTTAAAGGGACAGAGAGAGAGATCACAGGGAGGTTAAACGTACAAAGAGTGAGATCACGGAGAGGTTAAAGGGACAGAGAATGAGATCATGGGCTGGTAAAAGGGACAGAGAGTGAGATCAAGGGGAGTTCAAAGGGACAGAGAGTGAGATCACGGGGAGTTTAAAGGGGCAGAGAGAAAGTACACAGGGACATTAAAGTGATAGAGAGTGAGAACGCGGAGATGTTAAAGGGACAGAGAGTGAGATCACGGGGAGTATAAGCGGACAGAGGATGAGATCACGGGGAGGTTAAATGAACAGAGAGTGTGATCTGGGGGAGGTTATAGGGAAAGTGACTGAGTTCTCGGCGAGGTTAAAGGGACAGAGAGTGAGATCAGTGGGAGGTTAAAGGGACAGAGAGTGAAATCACGGGGAGGTTAAAGGGACAGAGAGTGAGATCACGGGGAGGCTAAAGGGAAAAAGAGTGAGATCACTGGGAAGTTAAAGGGACAGAGATTTAGATCAAGGGGAGGTTAAAGGGACAGAGAGAGATTACGGGTTTGTTAAAGCGACAGAGAGTGAGATTATTGAGAGGTTAAAGGGGCAGAGAGGGATATCACGGGTAGGTTAAAGGAGCAGAGAGTGAGATCACGTGGACGTTAAATGGACAGAGAGTAATATCACGGGGAAGTTAAAGGGACAGAGAGTGAGATCACGGTGAGGTTAATGGGACAGAGAGTGAGATCACGGGGAGGTTAAAGGGACAGAGATTGAGATCACTGGGACGTTGAAGGGACAGAGATTGAGATCACGTGGAGGTTAAAGGGACAGAGTGAAATCACTGGGAGGTTACTGGGACAGAGATTGATATCACGGGGAAGTTAATGGGACAGAGAGTGAAATCACGGGGCGGTTAAAGGGACAGAGAGTTAGATCACGGAGAGGTAAAAGGGACAGAGAGTGAGATCACGGTGAGGTTAAAGGGAAGAGAGTGAGATCAGCGGGAGGTTAAAGGGACAGAGAGTGAGATCACAAGGTGGTTAAGGGGACAGAGAGAGAGATCACGGGGAGTTTAAAGGGATAGACAGATATCACGGGGAGGTTGAAGGGACAGAGAGTGAGAACACGGGAAGTTCAAAGGGAAAGACAGAGATCACGGGAAGTTTAAAGGGACAGAGAGTGAGATCACGGGGAGGTAAAAGGGACAGAGAGTAAGATCACGAGGAGGTAAAAGGGACAGAGAGTGAGATCACGGGGAGGTTAAAGGGACAGAGAATGAGATCACGGGCAGATTAAAGGGACAGAGATTGATATCTTGGGGAATTTAAATGTACAGAGAGTGAGATCACCTGAAGGTTAAAGGGACAGACAGTGAAATCACGGGGAGGTTAAAGGGATAGAGAGTGAGATCCCGGGGAGGTTAAAGGGACAGAGAGTGAGATCACGGGGAGGTAAAGGGGAGGGAAAGAGAGATCACGGGGAGGTTAAAGGGACAGAGAGTGGTATCACGGGGAGTTTCAAGGGACAGAGATTGATATCTCGGTGACTTTAAAGGGACAGAGAGTGAGGACACGGGAAGGTTAACGGGATAGAGAGTGAGATCACGGGGAGGTTAAACGGACAGAGAGTGAGATCATCGTGAGGTTAATTGGACAGAGAGTGAGATCACGGGGAGGTTAATAGGAATGAGAGTGAGATCACGGGGAGGTTAAAGGGACAGAGAGTGAGATCACGGGGAGTTTAAAGGGACAGAGAGTGAGATCACGGGAAGGTTAACGGGATAGAGAGTGAGATCAGCGGGAGGTTAAAGGGACAGAGAATGAGATCACTAGGAAGTTAATGGGACAGAGATTTAGATCACGGGGAGGTTAACGGGACAGGGATTGAGATCACGTGGACGTTAAAGGGACAGAGATTGAGATCAGGTGGAGGTTAAAGGGACTGAGAGTGAGATCTTGGGAAGGTTAATGGGACAGAGAGTGAGATCACAGGGAGGCTAAAGGGACAGAGAGTGAGATCACGGGGAGGTTAACGGGACAGAGAGTGAGATCACGGGGAGGTTAAAGGTACAGAGTGAGATCACTGGGACGTTAAAGGGACAGAGATTGAGATCACGGAGTGGTTAAAGGGACAGAGAGTTAGATGACGGGGAGGTTAAATGGACAAAGATTGAGATCACGGGGATGTTAAAGGGACAGAGAGTGAGATCACGGGGAGGTTAAAGGGTCAGAGAGTGAGATCACGGGGAGGTTAATGGGACAGAGAGTGCTATCACGGGGAGGTTTTAGGGATAGAGAGTGAGATCACGGGAAAGTTAAGGGGACAGAGAGTGAGATGACGGGGTGGTTAAAGGGACCGAGTGAGATCACGGGCAGGTTAAATGGACAGAGAGCGAGATCACGGGGAGGCTAAATGGAAAGAGAGTGAGATCACTGGGAAGTTAAAGGGACAGAGATTTTGATCACGGGGAGGTTAACGGGACAGAGAGTGAGATCACTGGCAGGTTAAAAGGACAGAGAGAGATTACGGTAAGGTTAAAGCGACAGAGAGTGAGATTACGGGAAGGTAAACGGGACAGAGAGTGAGTTCACGGGGAGGTTAAAGGGACAGGGAGTGAGATCACGGGGAGGTTAACGGGACAGAGAGTGAGATCACGGGGAGGTTAAAGTTACAGAGAGCGAGACCACGAGGAGGTTAATGGAATAGAGAGTGAGATCACGGTGAGGTTAATGGGACAGAGAGTGAGATCACTGGCAGGTTAAAGGGAAAGAGAATGAGATCACGGGGAGGTTAAAAGGACAGAGTGAGATCACTTGGACGTTAAAGGGTCAGAGATTGAGATCACGGGGAGGTTTAAGGAACAGAGTGAGATCACTGGTACGTTAAAGGGACAGACATTGATACCTCGGGGAGCTTAAAGGGACAGAGAGTTAGATCACGGGGAGGTTTAAGGGACAGAGAGTGCGATCGGGGGAGGTTAATGGGACAGAGAGTGAGATCACTGGGAGGTGAAGGGGACAGGGAGTGAGATCACGGGGAGTTTAAAGGGAAAGACAGAGATCACGGGGAGGTTAAAGGGACAGAAAGAGTAAACGGGGAGGTGAACGCGACAGAGTGAGATCACGGGGAGGTTAAAGGGACAGAGAGTGAGATCATGAGGAGGTTAAAGGGACATAGAGTGAGATCACGGGGAGGTTAAAGGGACAGAGAATGAGATAACGGGGAGGATAAAGGGAAAGAGGATGAGATCACGGCCATATTAAAGGGACAGAGATTGAGATCATTGGGAGTTTAAAGGGACAGAGAGTGAGAATACCGGGAGGTTAAAGGTACAGAGAGTGAAATCACGGGGAGGTTAAAGGGATTGAGAGTGAGATCCCGGGGAGGTTAAAGGGACAGAGTGAGAGATCACGGGGAGGTTAAAGGGACAGAGTGAGAGAACGGGGACGTTAAAGGGACAGAGATTGAGATCACGGGGTGGTTAAAGGGACAGAGAGTGAGATCCCGGGGAGGTTAAAGGGACAGAGTGAGAGATCACGGGGAGGTTAAAGGGACAGAGTGAGAGAACAGGGACGTTAAAGGGATAGAGATTGAGATCACTGGGAAGTTAAAGGGACAGAGATTTAGATCACGGGGAGGTTAAAGCGACAGAGAGAGAGATCACTGGGAAGTTAAAGGGACAGAGAGAGGTTACGGGGAGTTTAAAGCGACAGAAAGGGAGATCACGGGGAGGTTAACGGGACAGAGAGTGAGATCACTTGGAAGTTAAAGGGACAGAGAGAGATTACGGGGAGTTTAAAGCGACAGAAAGGGAGATCACGGGGAGGTTAATGGGACAGAGAGTGAGATCACGGGGAGGTCAAAGGGACAGAGACTGAGATCACGGGGAGGATAAATGGAAAGAGAGAGAGATCACGGGGAGGTTAAAGGTAAAGAGAGCGAGACCACGAGGAGGTTAAAGGGACAGAGAGTGAGATCACGGGGAGGTTAATGGGACAGGGAGTGAGATCTTGGGGAGGTTAATAGGAATGAGAGTGTGCTCACGGGGAGGTTAAAGGGACTGAGAGTGAGATCACAGGTAGGTTAACGGGACAAAGAGTGAGATCACGTGGAGGTTAAAGGGACAGAGAGTGAGATCACTGGGAGGTTAAAGTGACAGAGAGTGATATCACGGGGAGGTAAAAGGGACAGAGAGTGAGATGACGGGAAGGTTAACGGGACAGAGTGTGAGATCACCGTGAGGTTAATGGGACAGGGAAAGAGATCACGGGGAGGTTAAAGGGACAGAGAGTGAGATCACGTGGAGGTTTAAGAAACAGAGAGTGAGATCACGGGGAGGTTAAAGGGACAGAGATTGAGATCACGGGAGGTTAAAGGGACAGAGAGTGAGATCACGGGGAGGTTAATGGGACAGAGAGTGAGATCACGGGGAGATTAAAGGGACCGAGAGTGAGATTACGGGGAGGTTAAAGGGACAGAGAGTGAGATCACGGGGAGGTTTAAGGGACAGATAGTGAGATCACGGGGAGGTTAAAGGGACAGAGAGTGTGATCAGGGGGAGGTTAATGGGACAGAGAGTGAGATTACGGGAAGGCTAAAGGGCCAGAGATTGAGATACCGGGTACATTAAAGGGAAAGAGCGTGAGATCACGGGGAGGTTAAAGGGCCAGATAGTGAGATCACGGGGAGGTTAAAGGGACAGAGAGTGAAATCACGGGGAAGTTAAACGTACACAGAGTGAGATCACGGGGAGGTTAAAGGGACTGAGAGTGAGATCGCGGGGAGGTTAAAGGGGCAGAGAGAGAGATCACGGAGATGTTAAAGCGATACAGAGTGAGATCACGGGGAGGTTAAAGTGACAGAGAGTGAGATCTCGGAGATGTCAAAGCGGTACAGAGTGAGATCGCGGGGAGGTTAAAGGGACTGAGAGTGAGATCACGGGGAGGTTAAAGGGACTGAGAGTGAGTACACGGGGAGGATAAAGAGACAGTGAGTGAGATCACGGGGAGGTTAAAGGGACAGAAAGTGATATCACGGGGTGGTATAAGGGAGAGAGAGTGAGATCCCGGGGAGGTTAAAGGGCCAGATAGTGAGATCACGGGGAGGTTAAATTGACAGAGAGTGAGATCACGGTGAGGTTAAAGGGAAAGAGAGTTAGATGACGGGGAGCTTAAAAGGACAGAGAGTGAGATCACGGGGAGGTTAAAGGGACAGAGACTGAGATCAGGCGGCGGTTAAAGGGACAGTGAGTTAGATGATGGGGAGGTTCAAGGGACAGAGAGTGAGATCATGGGGAGGTTAAAGGGACAGAGAATTAGATGACGGGGAGGTTAAAAGGACAGAGATTGAGATCACGGGGACGTTAAAGGGACAGAGAGAGTGATCACGGGGAGTTTATAAGGACAGAGAGAGGGATCACGGGGATCTTATAGGGACAGAGAGTGAGATCACGGGTGGGTTAAAGGGACAGAGAGTGAGATTACGGTGAGGTTAAAGGGAAAGACAGTTAGATGACGGGGAGCTTAAAAGGACAGAGAGTGAGATCACGGGGAGGTTAAAGGGACAGAGACTGAGATCAGGGGGAGGTTAAAGGGACAGTGAGTTAGATGACGGGGAGGTTAAAGGGGCAGAGAGTGAGATCATGGGGAGGTTAAAGGGACAGAGAATTAGATGACGGGGAGGTTAAAAGGACAGAGACTGAGATCACGGGGAGGTTAAAGTGACAGAGAGTGAGATCACGGGGAGGTTAAACGTACAAAGAGTGAGATCACGGGGAGGTAAAAGGGACAGAGAGTGAGATCACGGGGCGGTTAAAGGGACAAAGAGTTAGATCATGGAGAGGTTAAAGGGACAGAGAGTGAGATCACGGGGAGTTTAAAGGGACAGAGAGTGAGATCACGGGGAGGTAAAAGGGACAGAGTGAGATCACGAGGAGGTAAAAGGGACAGAGAATGAGAACACGGGCAGATTAAAGGGACAGAGAATGAGATTACCGGGAGGTTAAAGGGACAGAGAGTGAAATCACGTGGAGGTTAAAGGGACAGAGAGTGAGATCACGGGGAGTTTAAAGGGACAGAGAGTGAGATCACGTGGAGGTTAAAGGGACAGAGATTGAGTTCACCGGGAGGTAAAGGGGACAGAAAGAGAGATCCCGGGGAGGTTAAAGGGACAGAGAGTGAGATCACCGGGAGGTAAAGGGGACAGAAAGAGAGATCACGGGGAGGTTAAAGGGACTGAGAGTGAAATCACGGGTAGGTTAAAGGGACAGAGAGTGCTATCACGGGGAGTTTAAAGGGAGAGATATTGATATCTCGGTGAGTTTAAAGGGACAGAGAGTGAGGACACGGGAAGGTTAACGGGATAGAGAGTGAGATCACGGGGAGGTGAAAGGGACAGAGAGTGGGATCACGGGGATCTTATAGGGACAGAGAGTGAGATCACGGGTGGGTTAAAGGGACAGAGAGTGAGATCACGGTGAGGTTAAAGGGACAGAGAGTGAGATCACGGGGAGGT
Organism: Cetorhinus maximus; assembly: GCF_964194155.1. Classification (NCBI taxonomy): domain Eukaryota; kingdom Metazoa; phylum Chordata; class Chondrichthyes; order Lamniformes; family Cetorhinidae; genus Cetorhinus; species Cetorhinus maximus. Next base: position 19,551 of record NW_027598113.1, read on the forward strand.
TAAAGGGCCAGAGATTGAGTACATGGGGAGGTTAAAGAGACAGAGAGTGATATCACGGGGCGGTTAAAGGGCCACAGAGTTAGATGACGGGGAGGTTAAAGGGACAGAGAATGAGATCACGGGGAGTTTAAAGGGACAGAGAGAGAGATCACGGGGAGTTTAAAAGAACTGAGACTTAGATCACAGGGAGGTTAAAGGGACCGAGAGAGAGATCACGGGGAGGTTAAACGTACAAAGAGTGAGATCACGGGGAGGTTAAAGGGACAGTGAGTGAGATCACGGTGAGTTAAAAGGTATAGGGAGTGAGATCACAGGGATGTTAAAGGGACAGAGAGTGAGATTACGGGGAGGTCAAAGGGACAAAGATTGAGATCACGGGGAGGTTAAAGGGACAGAGAGTGAGATCACGGGGAGGTTAAACGGGCAGAGAGTGAGTACACGGGGACGTTAAAGTGACAGAGAGTGAGAACGCGGAGATGTTCAATGGACAGAGAGGGAGATCACGGGGAGGTTAAGGGGACAGAGGGTGAGATCACGGGAGGTTAAATGAACAGAGAGTGTGATCTGGGGGAGGTTATAGGGAAAGTGTGTGAGTTCACGGGGAGGTTAAAGGGACAGAGAGTTAGATGACGGGAAGGTTAAAAGGACAGAGACTGAGATCACGGGGAGGTTAAAGGGACAGGGAGAGAGATCACGGGGAGTTTAAAAGGACAGAGAGTGAGATCACGGGGATGTTAACGGGACAGGGAGTGAGATCACGGGTGGGTGAAAGGGACAGAGAGTGAGATCACGGGGAGGTTAAAGGGCCAGAAAGTTAGATGTCTGGAAGGTTAAAAGGACAGAGAATGATATCACGGGGAGGTTATCGGGACAGAGAGAGAGATCACGGGGAGTTTAAAAGGTCAGAGACTGATATCACAGGGTGGTTAAAGGGACAGAGAGAGAGATCACGGGGAGGTTAAACGTACAAAGAGTGAGATCACGGGGAGGTTAAAGGGACAGAGAGTGAGATCACGGGGCGGTTAAAGGGACAGAGAGTTAGATCATGGAGAGGTTAAAGGGACAGAGAGTGAGATCACGGGGAGTTTAAAGGGACAGAGAGTGAGATCACGGGGAGGTAAAAGGGACAGAGTGAGATCACGAGGAGGTAAAAGGGACAGAGAATGAGAACACGGGCAGATTAAAGGGACAGAGATTAATATCATGGGGAATTTAAAGGTACAGAGAATGAGATTACCGGGAGGTTAAAGGGACAGAGAGTGAAATCACGTGGAGGTTAAAGGGACAGAGAGTGAGATCACGGGGAGTTTAAAGGGACAGAGAGTGAGATCACGTGGAGGTTAAAGGGACAGAGATTGAGTTCACCGGGAGGTAAAGGGGACAGAAAGAGAGATCCCGGGGAGGTTAAAGGGACAGAGAGTGAGATCACCGGGAGGTAAAGGGGACAGAAAGAGAGATCACGGGGAGGTTAAAGGGACTGAGAGTGAAATCACGGGTAGGTTAAAGGGACAGAGAGTGCTATCACGGGGAGTTTAAAGGGACAGAGATTGATATCTCGGTGAGTTTAAAGGGACAGAGAGTGAGGACACGGGAAGGTTAACGGGATAGAGAGTGAGATCACGGGGAGGTTAAATGGACAGAGAGTGAGATCATCGTGAGGTTAATTGGACAGAGATTGAGATCACGGGGAGGTTAATAGGAATGAGAGTGAGATCACGGGGAGGTTAAAGGGACAGGGAGTGAGATCACGGGAAGGTTAACGGGATAGAGAGTGAGATCACGGGGAGGTTAAAGGGACAGAGAGTGAGATCACCGTGAGGTTAGTTGGACAGAGAGTGAGATCACGGGGTGGTTAATAGGAATGAGAGTGAGATCACGGGAAGGTTAAAGGGACAGAGAATGATATCACGGGCAGGTTAAAGGGACAGAGAGTGAGATCACAGGGAGTTTAAAGGGACAGAGAATAAGATCACGGGGAGGTTAATGGGACAGAGATTGAGATCACGGGAAGGCTAAAGGGCCAGAGATTGAGACACGGGTATGTTAAAGGGACAGAGCGTGAGATCACGGGAAGGCTAAAGGGCCAGAGATTGAGATCACGGGAGGTTAAAGGGACAGAGAGTGAAATCACGGCGAGGTTAAAGTGACAGAGAGTGAGATCGCGGGGAGTTTAAAGGGGCAGAGAGTGGGTTCACGGGGAGGTTAAAGTGACAGAGAGTGTGATCACGGAGATGTTAAAGGGATACTGAGTGAGATCACGGGGAGGCTAAAGGGACTGATAGTGAGTTCACGGGAGGTTAAAGGGACTGAGAGTGAGATCACGGGGAGGTTAAAGGGACAGCGAGTTAGATAACAGGGAGGTTAAATGGACAGAGATTGAGATCACGGGGAGTTATTGGTACAGAGAGTGAGATCATGGGGAGTTAAAGGGACAGAGAGTGTGATCACGGGGAGGTTAAATGGGCAGAGAGTTTGTACACGGGGACGTTAAAGTGACAGAGAGTGAGAACGCGGAGATGTTCAATGGACAGAGAGGGAGATCACGGGGAGGTTAAGGGGACAGAGGGTGAGATCACGGGGAGGTTAAATGAACAGAGAGTGTGATCTGGGGGAGGTTATAGGGAAAGTGAGTGAGTTCACGGGGAGGTTAAAGGGACAGAGAGTTAGATGACGGGGAGGTTAAAAGGACAGAGACTGAGATCACGGGGAGGTTAAAGGGACAGAGAGAGAGATGAAGGGGAGTTTAAAAGGACAGAGAGTGAGATCACGGGGAGGTTATAGGGACAGAGAGAGAGATCACGGGGAGTTTAAAAGGACAGAGACTGAGATTACAGGGAGGTTAAAGGGACAGAGAGAGAGATCAAGGGGAGGTTAAACGTACAAAGAGTGAGATCACGGAGAGGTTAAAGGGACAGAGAATGAGATCATGGGCTGGTAAAAGGGACAGAGTGTGAGATCACGGGGAGTTTAAATGGGCAGAGAGTAAGCACACAGGGACGTTAAAGTGATAGAGAGTGAGAACGCGGAGATGTTAAAGGGAGAGAGAGTGAGATCACGGGGAGTATAAGCGGACAGAGGATGAGATCACGGGGAGGTTAAATGAACAGAGAGTGTGATCTGGGGGAGATTATAGGGAAAGTGAGTGAGTTCTCGGGGAGGTTAAATGGACAGAGAGTGAGATCAGTGTGTCACGGTAATGGCCATTACTGGCCCTGACCTTATTAGAAAGACTGATTTTGCTCTAAACCACTTATGGTTTTAAACTAAAGCACTGCACGATATTACCTAAAAATAGGATACAGTCAAACCATAGTGGTAGACTGACATCCTATACGCATTTCTGACGTGCATTAATGACCTACTTGGGCCTAATAAAAGGGCACTAGTTTGTACACTGGGCACGACCTTCAGATCGACTCCTTGAGAGACGACCTCGCTAGCAAGCTTATAGCCACCTAGCACTTCGAGACTGAGGACTGAGAGACCTCTCCTAGACTCTCCATGCAGTAATTGTTATACAATTTCTGCCCTACTGATCCTGACTTAAGCTTCAGCTTCTAAACTCCAGATCAAGTTTTACTTGCTGGTAAGCGTGCTTTATTAAGCTAAATACTTAAATCTATTATTTAAAGTATTAAGTATATTCGCATCAATACCGAATGTATAAAGTATAAGAATCACTTGTGTATGTTTAGATAATTGGATGTAACTCTGAGAAAACAAATAAACCTCAAAGATCCTCTTTGAAATTCATATACTGTGACCCATGTCTGAGATAGTTATTTACTTCCCTCCTAGATAATAGAAATAAGTTAAATTGTAGACTTTGCACTTATATACTTATCTCGACCTTTAAGAGCCGTAGCAGGTTTCTAATACGGGTAGACCCTCGACCTTAGCCGGATAGAAAGAGTGCGTTGCTGAAAGAAGCCCCCTTTATTTACCTGAGAAAATAGACTAATTCCTCTACTCCCTTTAGTGACTATCAAGAAAGCCCTCGAGCTTGAACTTAGCCTGAGAACACCTCTTGTAGCTAAAGGAATGAGCAGGGTCCCTCTCACATAATTTGGGAATAGCAGTAAACCGTCGCAAGTGGGAGGTTAAAGGGGCAGAGAGTGATATCACGGGAAGGTAAAAGGGACAGAGAGTGTAATCACGGGAAGGTAAAAGGGACAGAGAGTGAGATTACGGGGAGGTTAAAGGGACAGAGAGTGAGATCACGGGGAGGCTAAATGGAAAGAGAGTGAGATCACTGGGAAGTTAAAGGGACAGAGATTTAGATCAAGGGGAGGTTAAAGGGACAGAGAGAGGTTACGGGTTTGTTAAAGCGACAGAGAGTGAGATCAGTGGGAGGTTAAAGGGACAGAGAGTGATATCACGGGTAGGTTAAAGGGACAGAGAGTGAGTTCTCAGGGAGGTTAATGGGACAGAGAGTGAGATCTGTGGGAGGTAAAAGGGGCAGAGAGTGAGATCACGGGTAGGTTAAAGGGACAGAGAATGAAATCACGGGAAGGTTAAAGGGACAGAGAGTGAGATTACGGGGAGGTTAAAGGGACAGAGAGTGAGATCACGGGGAGGCTAAAGGGAAAGAGAGTGAGATCACTGGGAAGTTAAAGGGACAGAGATTTAGATCACGGGGAGGTTAACGGGACAGAGATTGAGATCACGTGGACGTTAAAGGGACAGAGATTGATATCACGTGGAGGTTAAAGGGACTGAGAGTGAAATCTTGGGAAGGTTAATGGGACAGAGAGTGAGATCACAGGGAGGTTAAAGGGACAGAGATTGAGATGACGGAGTGGTTAAAGGGACAGAGAGTTAGATGACGGGGAGGTTAAATGGACAAAGATTGAGATCACGGGGATGTTAAAGGGACAGAGAGTGAGATCACGGGGAGGTTAAAGGGTCAGAGAGTGAGATCACGGGGAGGTTAATGGGACAGAGAGTGCTATCACGGGGAGGTTTTAGGGATAGAGAGTGAGATCACGGGAAAGTTAAGGGGACAGAGAGTGAGATGACGGGGAGGTTAAAGGGACCGAGTGAGATCACGGGCAGGTTAAAGGGACAGAGAGTGAGATCACAGGGAGGCTAAAGGGACAGGGAGTGAGATCACGGGGAGGCTAAAAGGAAAGAGAGTGAGATCAATGGGAAGTTAAAGGGACAGAGATTTAGATGACGGGGAGGTTAAAGCGACAGAGAGAGTAATGGGGTGGTTAAAGGGACTGAGAGTGAGATCACGGGGAGGTTAAAGTGACAGAGAGCTAAATCAGGGAGGTTAAAGGGACAGAGAGTGAGATCACTGGGAAGTTAAAGGGACAGAGATTTTGATCACGGGGAGGTTAACGGGACAGAGAGTGAGATCACTGGCAGGTTAAAGGGACAGAGAGAGATTACGGTGAGGTTAAAGCGACAGAGAGTGAGATTACGGGAAGGTTAACGGGACAGAGAGTGAGATCACGGGGAGGTTAAAGGGACAGGGAGTGAGATCACGGGGAGGTTAACGGGACAGAGAGTGAGATCACGGGGATGTTAAAGGTACAGAGAGCGAGATCACGGGGAGGTTTAAGGGACAGAGTGAGATCACTGGGACGTTAAAGGGACAGACATTGATATCTCGGGGAGCTTAAAGGGACAGAGAGTGAGATCACGGGGAGGTTAATGGGACAGAGAGTGTGATCACTGGCAGGTTAAAGGGACAGAGAGAGATTACGGTTAGGTTAAAGCGACAAGAGTGAGATTACGGGAAGGTTAACGGGACAGAGAGTGAGATCACTAGCAGGTTGAATGGACAGAGATTGAGATCACGGGGAGGTTAAAAGGACAGAGTGAGATCACTGGGACGTTAAAGGGACAGAGATTGAGATCACGGGGAGGTTTAAGGGACAGAGTGAGATCACTGGGACGTTAAAGGGACAGACATTGATATCTCGGGGAGCTTAAAGGGACAGAGAGTGAGATCACGGGGAGGTTAATGGGACAGAGAGTTAGATCACGGGGAGGTTAAAGGGACAGAGAGTGAGATTATGGGGAGGTTAACAGGACAGAGAGTGAGATCACGGGGAGGTTAAAGGGACAGAGAGTGCGATCGGGGGAGGTTAATGGGACAGAGAGTGAGATCACTGGGAGGTGAAGGGGACAGAGAGTGAGATCACGGGGAGTTTAAAGGGAAAGACAGAGATCACGGCGAGGTTAAAGGGACAGAGAGTGAGATCACGAGGAGGTAAAGGGGACAGAGAGAGTTAACGGGGAGGTGAACGCAACAGAGTGAGATCGCGGGGAGGTGAAAGGGACAGAGAGTGAGATCATGGGGAGGATAAAGCGAAAGAGAATGAGATCACGGCCATATTAAAGGGACAGAGATTGAGATCATGGGGAGTTTAAAGGGACAGAGAGTGAGAATACCGGGAGGTTAAAGGTACAGAGAGTGAAATCACGGGGAGGTTAAAGGGATTGAGAGTGAGATCCCGGGGAGGTTAAAGGGACAGAGTGAGAGATCACGGGGAGGTTAAAGGGACAGAGTGAGATCACGGGGACGTAAAGGGACAGAGATTGAGATCACGGGGTGGTTAAAGAGACCGAGAGTGAGATCACGGGAGGTTAAAGGGACAGAGAGTGACATCACGGGGAGGTTAATGGGACAGAGAGTGAGATCACGGGGAGGCTAAATGGAAAGAGAGTGAGATCACTGGGAAGTTAAAGGGACAGAGATTTAGATCACGGGGAGGTTAAAGCGACAGAGAGAGATCACAGGGTGGTTAAAGTGACAGAATGCTAAATCAGGGAGGTTAAACGGACAGAGAGTGAGATCACTGGGAAGTTAAAGGGACAAAGAGAGATTACGGGGAGTTTAAAGCGACAGAAAGGGAGATCACGGGGAGGTTAATGGGACAGAGAGTGAGATCACTGTCAGGTTAAAGGGACAGTGAGAGATTACGGGGAGTTTAAAGCGACAGAGAGGGAGATCACGGGGAGGTTAATGGGACAGAGAGTGAGATCACGGGGAGTTCAAAGGGACAGAGACTGAGATCACGGGGAGGATAAAGGGACAGAGTGTGAGATCACGGCGAGGTTAAAGGGACAGAGAGTGAGATCACGGGAAGGTTAACGGGACAGAGAGTGAGATCACGGGGATGCTAAATGGAAAGAGAGAGAGATCACGGGGAGGTTAAAGGTAAAGAGAGCGAGACCACGAGGAGGTTAAAGGGACAGAGAGTGAGATCACTGGGAGGTTAAAGGGACAGAGAGTGAGAACACGGGGAGTTTTAAGGGAAAGACAGAGATCACGGGGAGGTTAAAGGGTCAGAGAGTGAGATCACGGGGAGGTTAACGGGACAGAGAGTGAGATCACGGGGAGTTTAATGGGCCAGACAGAGTTAACGGGGAGGATAAAGTGAAAGAGAATGAGATTACGGGGAGGTTAGACCGACAGAGAGAGATCACGGGGATTTAGATCACGGGGAGGTGAATGGGACAGAGAGTGAGATCACGGGGAGTCAATGGGACGGAGAGTGAGATCACGGGTAGGTTAACGGGACAGAGACTGAGATCACGGGAAGGTTAACGGGACAGAGAGTGAGATCACGGGGAGATAATAGGAATGAGAGTGAGGTCACGGGGAAGTTAAATGGACAGAGAGTGAGATCACCGGGTGGTTAATGGGACAGAGAGAGATCACGGGGAGGTTAAAGGGACAGAGAATGAGATCACGGATAGGTTTAAGGGGCAGAGAGTGAGATTACGGGGAGTTTAAAGCGACAGAGAGGGTGATCACGGGGAGGTTAAAGGGACAGAGAGTGAGATCACGGGGAGGACAAAGGGACAGAGAGTGAGATCACGGGGATGCTAAATGGAAAGAGAGAGAGATCACAGGGAGGTTAAAGGTACAGAGAGTGAGATCACGGGGTGGTTAAATGGATATAGAGTGAGATCACGGGGAGGTTAAACGGACAGAGAGTGAGATCACGGGTAGGTAAATGGCACAAAGATTGAGATCACGGAGAGATAAAGGGACAGAGACTCAGATCACAGGGACGTTAAAGGGACAGAGAGACTTAACGGGGAGGTTGAAGCGACAGAGAGTGAGATTACAGGGAGTTTAAAGATACAGAGAGTGAGATCACGAGGAAGTTAAAGGGACAGAGAGTCAGATCACGGGGAGGTTAAAGCTACAGAGAATCAGATCACGGGCAGATTAAAGGGACAGAGATTTTGATCATGGGGAGTTCAAAGGGACAGAGAATGAGTTCACGGGGAGGTTAAATGGACAGAGAGTGATATCACGGTGAGGTTAAAGGGACAGAAAGTGAGAACACGTGGAGTTTAAGGGAAAGACAGAGATCACGGGGAGGTTAAAGGGACAGAAAGTGAGATCATGGGGAGGTTAAAGGGACAGAGAGAGATTACGGGGAGTTTAAAGCGACAGAGAGAGATCACGGCGAGGTTAAAGGGACAGAGATTTAGATCAAGGGGAGGTTAACGGGACAGAGAGAGGGTTCACGGGGAGGTTCAAGGGATAGAGAGAGATTACGGGGAAGTTAAAGCGACAGAGAGTGAGATCACAGGGAGATTAGTGTGACAGAGAGTGAGATCACGTGGACGTTAAAGGGACAGAGAGTGAGGTCACGGGGAAGTTAAAGGGACAGAGAGTGAGATCAAGGGGAGGTTAAAGGGACAGAGAGTCAGATCACGGGGAGGTTAATGGCACGGAGAGTAAGATCACAGGGAGGTGAAAGGAACAGAGAATGAGATCACAGGGAGGTTAAAGGGACAGAGAGTGAGATCACGGGCAGGTTAAATGGTCAGAGATTTAGATCACGGGAAGATTAAATGATTAGAGTGAGATCACTGGGACGTTAAAAGGAAAGAGATTGAGATCACGGGGAGGATAAACGGACAGAGAGTGAGATCACGGGGAGGTGAAAGGGACAGAGAGTGAGATCAAGGGGAGGTTAAAGGGACAGAGAGTGAGATCAGGGACATTTCAAGGTTCCCGGGACAATGAGTGAGATTACGAGGAGGTTAAAGGGACAGAGAGTGAGATCACTGGGACGTTAAAGGGACAGAGATGGAGATCATGGGGAGGTTAAAGGGACAGAGTGAGATCACTGGGACGTTAAAGGGACAGAGATTGAGATCACGTGGAGGTTAAAGGGCCAGAGAGTGAGATCACGGGGAGGTTAAAGGGACAGAGAGTGATACCACGGTAAGGTTAAAGGGACAGAGAGTGAGATCATGGGGAGGCTAAAGAGACAGGGAGTGAGATCACGGGGAGGCTAAAAGGAAAGAGAGTGCGATCCCTGGGAAGTTAAAGGGACAGAGAGTGAGATCACGGGGAGGTTAAAGGGACAGAGATTGAGATCATGGGGAGGTTAAAGGGACAGAGAGTGAGATCACGGGGAGGTTAAAGGGACAGAGAGTGATATCACGGTGACGTTAAAGGGACCGAAAGTGAGATCACGGGGATGGTAAAGGGACAGTGAGAGATTATGGGGAGGTTAAAATGACAGAGAGATATCAGGGGAGGTTAAAGGGAAGAAGACTGAGATCACGGGGAGGTTAACGGGACAGAGAGTGAGATCACGGGGAGTTTAAAGGGACAGAGAGAGATTACGGGGAGGTTAAAGTGACAGTGCGTGAGATCACGGGGTGGTTAATGGGACAGAGAGTGAGATCACGTGGACGTTAAATGGACTGAGAGTAAGATCACGGGGAAGTTAAAGGGACAGAGAGTGAGATCACGGGGAGGTGAAAGGGACATAGAATGAGATCACGGGGAGTTTAAATGAACAGAGATTGAGATCACGGGGAGTTTAACGGGACAGAGAGTTAGATAACGGGTAGGTTAAAGGGACATAGAGTGTGATCGCGGGGTGGTTAAAGGGACTGAGAGTGAGATCACGGGGAGGTAAATGGGACAGATAGTGAGATTACGGGGAGGTTAAAGGGACAGAGAGTGAGATCACGGAGAGGATAATGGGACAGAAAGTGATATCACGGTAAGGTTAAAGCGACAGAGAGTGAGAATACTTGGAGTTTAAAGGGAAAGACAGAGATCAATGGGAGATTAAAGGGACAGAGTGTGAGATCACGGGGAGGTTAAAGGGACAGTGAGAGATTATGGGGAGGTTAAAGCAACAGAGCGAGTTCACGGGGAGGTTAAAGGGACAGAGACTGAGTTCATGGGGAGGTTAAAGTGACAGTGTGCTAAATCAGGGAGGTTGACAGAGATTGAGGTCACTGGGAAATTAAGGGAACAGAGATTTAGATCACGGGGAGGTTAACGTGACAGAGAGTGAGATCACGAGGAGGTTAATGGGACAGAGAGTGAGATCACGTGGACATTAAAGGGACAGAGAGTGAGATCATGGGGAAGCTAAGTGGACAGAGAGTGAGATCACGGGAAGATTAAATGGACAGTGTGTGATCACTGGGACGTTAAAGGGACATAGATTGAGATCACGCGGAGGTAAAAGGTACAGAGTGAGATCACTGGGGCGTTAACGGTACAGAGATTGAGATCAAGGGACAGAGAATTAGATCATGGGGAGGTTTATGGGATAGAAAGTGATATCACGGGCAAGTTAAGGGGACAGAGAGTGAGATCAGGGGGAGGTTAATGGGACAGAAAGTGAGATCACGGGGAGGTTAAAGGGACAGAGAGTGAGATCACGGGGAGGTTAAAGGGACAGAGAGTGAGATCACGGGGAGGTTAAAGGGACAGAGAGTGAGATCACGGGGAGGTTAAAGCGACAGAGAGTGAGATCACGGGGAGGTTAAAGGGACAGAGAGTGAGATCACGGGGAGGTTAAAGGGACAGAGAGTGAGATCACGGGGAGGTTAAAGGGACAGAGGGTGGGATCACGGGGAGGTTAAAGGGACAGAGAGTGAGATCACGGGGAGGTTAAAGGGACAGAGAGTGATATCACGCGGTGGTTTAAGGGATAGAGAGTTAGATCACACGGAGGTTAAAGGGACAGAGAGTGAAATCAGGGGGAGGTTAATGGGACAGAGAGTGAGATCACAGGGAGGTTAAAGGGACAGAGAGTGAGATCACGGTGAGGTTAAAGGGACAGAGATTGAGATCACCGGGAGGTTAAAGGGACAGAATGATATCACGGGGAGGTTAAAGGGACAGAGAGAGATCACGGGGTGGTTATTGGGACAGAGAGTGAGATCACGGGGAGGTTAATGGGACAGAGAGTGAGATCACGGGGAGTTTAAAGGGACAGAGAATGAGATCACGGGCAGGTTAAAGGGATAGAGATTGAGATCACGGGAAGATTAAAGGGACAGAGTGAGATCACGGGGACGTGAAAGGGACAGAGAGTGAGATCACGGGGAGGTTAAAGGGACATTGAGTGCGATCACGGGGAGGTTAAAGGGAAAGAGAGTGAGAGCACGGGGAGGTTAAAGGGACAGAGAGTGAGATCACGGGTAGTTTAAAGGGACAGAGAGTGTGATCATGGGGAGGTTTAGGAGACAGAGAGTGAGGTCACGGGAAGTTTAAAGGGACAGAGAGTGAGATTACGGGGATGGGAAAGGGACAGAGAGCTAGATCAGGGGGAGGTTAAAGGGACAGAGAGTGAGATCACGGGAAGGTTAAAGGGACAGAGAGTGAGATTTCCGGTAGGTTACCGGGACAATGAGTGAGACTACGGGGAGGTTAAAGGGGCAGAGAGTGAAATCACGGAGAGGTTAAAGGGACATAGAGAGAAATCACGGGGAGGTTAAAGGGACGGAGAGTGAAATCACTGGGACGTTAAAGGGACAGAGATTGAGATCACGGGGAGGTTAAAGGGACAGAGTGAGATCACTGGGACGTTAAAGGGATAGAGATTGAGATTACGCGGAGGTTAAAGGGACAGAGAGTGACATCACGGGGAGGTTAAAGGGACAGAGTGAGATCACTGGGACGTTAATGGGATAGAGATTGAGATCACGGGGAGGTAAAAGTGACAGAGAGTGAGATCACAGGTAGGTTAACGGGACAATGAGTGAGATTACGGGGATGTTAAAGGGTAAGAGAATGAGATCACATGGAGGGTAAAGGGACAGAGAGTGACACCTCGGTAAGTTTAAAGGGACAGAGAGTGAGAACACGGGGAGTTTAAAGGGAAAGACAGAGATCACTGGGAGATTAAAGGGACAGAGTGTGAGATCACGGGGTGGTTAAAGGGACAGTGAGAGATTATGAGGAGGTTAAAGCGACAGAGAGAGATCATGGGGAGGTTAAAGTGACAGAGACTGAGATCACGGGGAGGTTTAAGGGATAGAGAGTGAGATCACGGGGAGGTTAAATGGAAAGAGAGTGAGATCACTGGGAATTTAAAGGGACAGAGATTTAGATCACGGGGAGGTTAAAGGGACAGAGTGCTAAATCAGGGAGGTTATAGAGACAGAGAGTGAGATCACTGGGAAGTAAATGGGACAGAGATTTAGATCACGGGGAGGTTAATGGGACAGAGAGTGAGATCACGTGTACGTTAAAGGGACAGAGAGTGAGATCACGGGGAAGTTAAAGGGAAAGAGAGTGAGATCACGGGGAGGTGAAAAGGACAGAGAGTAAGATCACGAGGAGGTTAAAGGGACAGAGAGTGAGATGAAGGGGAGGTTAATGGGAAAGAGAGTGAGAACACGGGGAGGTTAAATTGACAGCGAATGAGATCACAGGCAGGTTAAATGGACAGAGATTGAGATCACGGGAAGATTAATGGGACAGAGAGTAAAATCACGGGGAGGTTAAAGGGACAGAGTGCTAAATCAGGGAGGTTGTAGAGACAGAGAGTGAGATCACTGGGAAGTAATTGGGACAGAGATTTAGATCACGGGGAGGTTAACGGGACAGAGAGTGAGATGACAGGGAGGTTAACGGGACAGAGAGTGAGATCACGGGGAGGTTAAAGGGACAGAGATTGATATCACGGGGAGTTTAAAGCGACAGAGAGAGAGATCACGGGGAAGTTAAAGGGAAAGAGAGTAAGATCACTGGGAGGTTAAAGGGACAGAGAGCAAGATCACGGGGAGGTTAAAGGGACAGAGAGTGAGATCAGGGGCAGGTTAAAGGGACAGAGAGTGAGATCACGGGGAGGTTAAAGGGACATAGAGCTAGGTCAGGGAGGTTAAAGGGACAAAGAGTGAGATCACGGGGAGGTTAAAGGGACAGAGTGCTAAATTAGGGAGGTTAAAGGGACAGAGACTTATATCACAGAGAGGTTAACGGGACAGAGAGTGAGATCACGGGGAGGTTAAAGGGACAGAGAGAGATTACGGGGAGCTTAAAGTGACAGAGAGTGAGATCACGGGGAGGTTAATGGGACAGAGAGTGAGATCATATGGACGTTAAAGGGACAGAGAGTGAGATCACGGGGAGGTGAAAGGGACAGAGAATGAGATCACGGGGAGTTTAAATGAACAGAGATTGAGATCACGGGGAGGTTAACGGGACAGAGAGTCAGATCACGGGTAGGTTAAAGGGAAAGAGAGTGAGATCACGGGATGGTTAAAGGGACAGAGAGCGAGATCACGGTGAGGTTAAAGGGACAGAGAGTGAGATCACGGGGAGGTAAATAGGACAGAGAGTGAGATTACGGGGAGGTTAAAGGGACTGAGAGTGAGATCACGGGTAGGTTAACTGGACAATGAGTGAGATCACGGGGAGGTTAAAAGGACAGAGAGTGAGATCACGGAGAGGTTAAAGGGACAGAGAGTGATATCACGGTAAGGTTAAAGGGACAGTGAGAGATTATGGGGAGGTTAAAGCGACAGAGAGAGTTCACGGGGAGGTTAAAGGGACAGAGACTTAATTCACGGGGAGGTTAAAGTGACAGAGTGCAAAATCAGGGAGGTTAAAGTGACAGAGATTGAGATCACTGGGAAATTAAGGGGACAGAGATTTAGATCACGGGGAGGTTAACGTGACAGAGAGTGAGATCACGGGGAGGGTAATGGGACAGCGAGTGAGATCAAGTGGACGTTAAAGGGACAGAGAGTGAGATCATGGGGAGGTCAAAGGGACAGAGAATGAGATCACAGGGAGGTTAAAGGGACAGAGAGTGAGATCACGGGAAGATTAAATGGACAGTGTGTGATCACTGGGACGATAAAGGGACATAGGTTGAGATCACGGGTAGGTAAAAGGGACAGAGTGAGATCGCTGGGACGTTAACGGTACAGAGATTGAGATCACGGCGAGGTTAAAGGGACAGAGAGTGAGATCACGGGGATGTTAAAGGGACAGAGAATTAGATCATGGGGAGGTTTAATGGATAGAGAGTGATATCACGGGCAAGTTAAGGGGTCAGAGAGTGAGATCACGGGGACGTTAAAGGGACAGAGAGTGAGATCACGGGGTGGTTAAAGGGACAGAGAGTGAGATCAGGGGGAGGTTAATGGGACAGAGAGTGAGATCACAGGGAGGTTAAAAGGACAGAGAGTGAGATCACGGTGAGTTTAAAGGGACAGAGAGTGAGAACACGGGTGTTTAAAGGTAAAGACAGCGATCACGGGGAGTTTAAATGGACAGAGAGTTAGATCACGGGGAGGTTAAAGTGACAGAATAAGATCACGGGTAGTTTAAAGGGACAGATAGTGAGATCACGAGGACGTTAAAGGGACAGAGAGTGAGTTCACGGGAAGATTAAAGGGACAGAGTGAGATCACGGGGAGGTAAAAGGGACAGAGAGTGAGATCACAGGGAAGTTAAAGGAACAGAGAGTGTGATCACGGCGAGGTTAAAGGGACAGAGAGTGAGATCACCGGGAGGTTAAAGGGACAGAGAGTGAGATCACGGGGAGGTTAATGGGAAAGAGGGTGAGATCATGGGAATGTTAAATGGACAGAGATTGAGATCAGGAACAGTTATAGGGACAGAGAGTCAGATCAGGGACAGTTAAAGGCACTGAGAGGGAGATCAGGGGGACATTTAAAGGGACAGAGAGTGATATCAGGGAGAGCTAAAGGTACAGTGATAGAGCAGGGACTATTAAAGGGACAGAGATTGAGATCAGGGGGCCAGTTAAAGGAACAGAGAATGAGATCAGGGAAAGTTAAAGGGACAGAGTGAGATCACGGGAGGGTTAAATGGAAAGAGAGTGATATCATGGGCAGGTTAAATGTAGAGAGATAGAGATCACGGGGAGGTTAAAGGGACAGAGGGTGAGATCACGGGGAGGTTAAATGGACAGTGAGTAAGATCACGGGGAGGTTAAAGGGACAGAATGAGATCACGGGGAGGTTAAAGAGACAGAGAGGGCGATCATGGGGTGGTTAATGGGACAGAGAGTGAGATCACGGGGAGGTTAATGGGACAGAGAGTGAGATCACGGGGAGTTTAAAGGGACAGAGAATGAGATCACGGGCAGGTTAAAGGGACAGAGATTGAGATCACGAAAAGATTAAAGGGACAGAGTGAGATCAGGGGGAGGTTAAAGGGACAGAGAGTGAGATCACGGGGAGTTTAAAGGGACATTGAGTGCGATCACTGGGAGGTTAAAGGGACAGAGAGTGAGATCACGGAGTTTAAAAGGACAGAGAGTGTGATCATGGGGAGGTTAAAGAGACAGAGAGTGAGATCACGAGAAGTTTAAAGGGACAGAGAGTGAGATTACGGGGATGGTAAAGGGACAGAGAGATCGAACAGTGGGAGGTTAAAGGGACAGAGAGTGAGATCACGGGGAGGTTAAATGGACAGAGTGTGAGATCACGGGGAGGTTAAAGGGACAGAGAAAGAGATCACGGAGAGGTTAAAGGGACAGAGATTTAGATTACGGGGAGGTTAAACGGACAGAGAGTGAAATCACGGGGAGGTTAATGGGATAGAGAGTGACATCACGTAGATGTTAAAGGGACAGATAGTGAGATCGCGGGGAAGTTAAAGGGACAGAGAGTGAGATCACGGGGAGGTTTAAGGGACAGAGTGATAAATCAGGGAGGTTATAGAGACAGAGAGTGAGATCACTGGGACGTTAAAGTGAGAGAGATTTAGATCGCGGGGAGGTTAACGTGACAGAGAGTGAGATCACAGGGAGGTTAAAGGGACAGAGAGAGATTACGGGGAGGTTAAAGCGACAGAGAGAGAGCTCACGGGGAGGTTAATGGGACAGAGAGTGTGATCACGTGGACGTTAAAGGGACAGAGAGTGAGATCACGGGGAAGTTAAAGGCAAAGAGAGTGAGATCACGGGGTGGTTAAAGCGACAGAGAATGAGAACACGGGGAGGTTAAAGGGACAGTGAGCTAGATCAGGGAGGTTAAAGGGACAGAGAGTGAGGTCACGGGGAGGTTAAAGGGATAGAGTGCTAAATTAGGGAGGTTAAAGGGACAGAGATTTAGATCACGGGGAGGTTAATGGGACAGAGGGTGAGATCACGTGGACGTTAAAGGGACTGAGAGTGAGATCACGGGGAAGTTAAAGGGACAGAGAGTGAGATCACGGGGAGGTTAAAGGGACAGAGAGTGAGATCACGGAGAGGTTAAAGGGACAGAGAGTGAGATCACGGGGAGGTTCATGGGACAGAGAGTTAGATCACGAGAAGGTGAAAGGGACAAAGAATGAGATCACAGGGAGTTTAAATGGACAGACATTGAAATCACGGGACGATTAAATGGACAGAGTGAGATCACTGGGACGTTAAAGGCACAGAGAGTGAGATCACGTAGAGGTTAAAGGCACAGAGATTGAGATCACGGGGTGGTTAAAGGGACAGAGAGTGAGAGCACAAGGAGGTTAAAGGGACAGAGAGTTAGATCATGGGGAGCTTAAAGGGACAGAGAGTGAGATCACGGGGAGGTTAAAGGAACAGAGAGAGTTAACGGGTAGATTAAAGCGACAGAGTTAGATCACGGGGAGATTAAATGGACAGATA
This sequence comes from Cetorhinus maximus, assembly GCF_964194155.1. NCBI lineage: Eukaryota > Metazoa > Chordata > Chondrichthyes > Lamniformes > Cetorhinidae > Cetorhinus > Cetorhinus maximus. The sequence continues at coordinate 36,412 of NW_027598113.1, forward strand.
GTGAGATCACGAGGAGGTTAAAGGGACAGAGAGTGAGATCACGGGGAGTTGAAAGGGACAGGGAATGAGATCATGGGAAGATTAAAGGGACAGAGTGAGATCACGAGGAGGTTAAAGGGACAGAGAGTGAGAACACGGGGAGGTTAAAGGGACAGAGATTGAGATCACGGTGAGGTTAAAGGGAAAGAGGGTGAGATCACGGGAGTTATAAATGGACAGAGATTGAGATCAGGGACAGTTATAGGGACAGAGTGGGAGATCAGGGGAACAGTTAAAGGGACAAAGAGTGATATCAAGGGGACAGTTAAAGGTACAGAGATTGAGATCACGGGGCGGTTAAAGGGACAGAGAGTGAGATCACGGCGAGGTTAAATGGACAGTGAGTGAGATCAGGGGGAGGTGAAAGGGACAGAATGAGATCACGGGGAGGTTAAAGGGACAGAGAGTGAGGTCACGGGGAAGTTAATGGGACAGAGAGTGAGATCACGGGGAGGTTAAAGGGACAGAGAGTGAGATCACTGGGAGGTTAAAGGGACAGAGAGTGAGATCACGTGGAGGTTATATGGACATTTAGTGCAATCACGGGGAGGTTAAATGGTCAGAGAGTGAGATCACGGGGAGTTTAAAGGGACAGAGAGTGTGATCATGGAGAGGTTAAAGGGAAAGAGAGTGAGATCACGGGAAGGTTAAAGTGACAGAGAGTGAGATTACGGGGATGTTAAAGGGGCAGAGTGCTAAATCAGGGGGAGGTTAAAGGGACAGAGAGTGAGAACGCGGGGAGGTTAAAGGGACAGAGACTGAGATCACTGGGAGGTTAAAGGGACAGAGTGCTAAATCAGAGAGGTTAAAGGGACAGAGAGTGCGATCACTGGGAAGTTAAAGGGACAGAGGTTTTGATCACGGGGAGTTTAACGGGAAAGAGAGTGAGATCACGGGTAGGTTGAAGGGAAAGAGAGAGATTACGGGGAGGTTAAAGCGACAGAGAGTGAGATCACGGGGAGGTTAATGGGACAGAGAGTGAGATCACGTGGACATTAAAGGGATAGAGAGTGATATCACGGGGAAGTTAAAGGGAAAGAGAGTGAGATCACTGGGAGGTTAAAGGGACAGAGAGTAAGATCACGGGGAGGTTAATGGGACAGAGAGTGAGATCACGGGGAGGTGAAAGGGACAGAGAATGAGATCACGGGGAGTTTCAATGAACAGAGATTGAGATCACGGGAAGATTAAATGGACAGAGTGAGATCACTGGGACATTAAAGGGACAGAGAGTGAGATCAAGGGGAGGTTAAAGGGACAGAGAGTTAGATCACGGGGAGGTTAAAGTTACAGGGAGTGAGATCACAGAGAGGTTAATGGGATAGAGAGTGAGATCATGGGAAAGTTAAGGGGACAGAGAGTGAGATCAGGCGGAGGTTAATGGGCCAGAGAGTGAGATCACGGGGAGATTAAAGGGATAGAGAGTGAGATCAGGGGGACGTTAATGAGACAGTGAGTGAGATCAAAGGGAGGTTAAAGAGACAGAGAGTGAGATCGCTGGGAGGTTAATGGGACAGAGAGTGAGATCACGGGGAGGTGAAAGGGACAGAGAATGAGATCATGGGGCATTTAAATGGACAGAGATTGAGATCACGGGAAGATTAAATGGACAGAGTGAGATCACTGGGACGTTAAAGGGACAGAGAGTGAAATCACGGGGAGGTTAAACGCACAGAGATTGAGATCACGAGGAGGTTAAAGGGCCAGAGAGTGAGATGACTGGGAGGTTAAAGGGACAGAGAATGAGATCACGGGAAGATTAAATGGACAGAGTGAGATCACAGGGAGGTTAAAGGGACAGAGAGTGAGATCACGGGGAGGTTAAAGGGACAGAGATTGAGATCACGGGGAGGTTAAAGGGAAAGAGGGTGAGATCACGGGAATGATAAATGGACAGAGATTGAGATCAGGGACAGTTATAGGGACAGAGAGGGAGATCAGGGGGACAGTTAAAGGGACAAAGAGTGATATCAAGGGCACAGTTAAAGGGACAGAGATTGAGATCAGGGGGACAGTTAAAGGAAAAGAGAATGAGATCACGGGGCGGTTAAAGGGACAGTGAGTGAGATCACGGCGAGGTTAAATGGACATTGAGTGAGGTCACGGGGAAGTTAATGGGACAGAGAGTGAGATCACGGGGAGGTTAAAGGGACAGAGAGTGAGATCACGTGGAGGTTATATGGACATTTAGTGCGATCACGGGGAGGTTAAAGGGACAGAGAGTGAGATCACGGGGAGTTCAAAGGGACAGAGAGTGTGATCATGGAGAGGTTAAAGGGAAAGAGAGTGAGATCACGGGAAGGTTAAAGGGACAGAGACTGAGATCACTGGGAGGTTAAAGCGACAGAGAGTGAGATCACGGGGAGGTTAATGGGACAGAGAGTGAGATCACGTGGACATTAAAGGGATAGAGAGTGATATCACGGTGAAGTTAAAGGGAAAGAGAGTGAGATCACGGGGAGGTTAAAGGGACAGAGAGTAAGATCACGGGGAGGTTAATGGGACAGAGAGATAGAAAACGGTGAGGTGAAAGGGACAGAGAATGAGATCACGGGAAGATTAAATGGAGAGAGTGAGATCACTGGGACATTAAAGGGACAGAGAGTGAGATCAAGGGGAGGTTAAAGGGACAGAGAGTTAGATCACGGGGAGGTTAAAGATACAGAGAGTGAGATCACGGGGTGGTTAAAGGTACAGGGAGTGAGATCACGAGGAGGTTAATGGGATAGAGAGTGAGATCATGGGAAAGTTAAGGGGACAGAGAGTGAGATCAGGCGGAGGTTAATTGGCCAGAGAGTGAGATCACGGGGAGGTTAAAAGGACAGAGAGTGAGATCACTGGGAGGTTAAATATACAGGGAGTGATATCACGGGGAGGTTAAAGGGATAGAGAGTGAGATCAGGGGGACGTTAATGGGACAGTGAGTGAGATCAAAGGGAGGTTAAAGGGACAGAGAGTGAGATCACGGGGAGGTTAATGGGACAGAGAGTGAGATCGCGGGGAGGTTAATGGGACAGAGAGTGAGATCACGGGGAGGTGAAAGGGACAGAGAATGAGATCACGGGGCGTTTAAATGGACAGAGATTGAGATCACGGGAAGATTAAATGGACAGAGTGAGATCACTGGGACGTTAATGGGACAGAGAGTGAAATCACGGGGAGGTTTATACGCACAGAGATTGAGATCACGAGGAGGTTAAAGGGACAGAGAGTGAGATGACGGGGAGGTTAAAGGGACAGAGAATGAGATCATGGGAAGATTAAAGGGACAGAGTGAGATCACAGGGAGGTTAAAGGGACAGAGAGTGATATCACGGGGATGTTAAAGGGACAGAGATTGAGATCACGGGGAGGTTAAAGGGAAAGAGGGTGAGATCACGGGAATGATAAATGGACAGAGATTGAGATCAGGGACAGTTATAGGGACAGAGACAGAGGTCAGGGGGACAGTTACCGGGACAAAGAGTGATATCAGGGACAGCTAAAAGTACAGAGAGAGAGCAGGGACTATTAAAGGGACAGAGAGTGAGATCGGGGGCCAGTTAAAGGGACTGAGAGTGATATCAAGTGGACAGTTAAAGGGACAGAGATTGAGATCAGGGGGACAGTTAAAGGAGCAGAGAATGAGATCAGGGAAGGTTAAAGGGAAAGAGTGAGATGACGGGATGGTTAAATGGAAAGAGAGTGAGATCACGGGGAATTTAAATGGACAGTGAGTGAGATCACGGGAAGGTTAAAGGGACAGAATGAGATCACGGGGAGGTTAAAGGGACAGAGAGTGATATCACGGGCAGGTTAAATGGACAGAGATTGAGATCACGGGAAGATTAAAGGGACAGAGAGTGAGGTCACGGGGAAGTTAATGGGACAGAGAGTGAGATCACAGGGAGGTTAAAGGGATAGAGAGTGAGTTGACGGGGAGGTTAAATGGAGAGAGAGTGAGATCACGGGGAGGTTAAATGGACATTTAGTGCCGTCACGGGGAGGTTTAAGGGACAGTGAGTGAGATCACGGGGAGTTTAAAGGGAAAGAAAGTATGATCATGGGGAGGTTAAAGGGGAAGGGAGTGAGATCACGGGAAGGTTAAAGGGACAGAGAGTGAGATTACTGGGATGGTAAAGGGACAGAGAGTGAGATCACTGGGAGGTTAAAGGGACAGAGTGCTAAATCTGAGCGGTTAAAGGGACAGAGAGTGAGATCACTGGGAAGTTAAAGGGACAGAGGTTTTGATCACGGGGAGGTTAACAGGACCGAGAGTGAGATCACGGGTAGGTTGAAGGGACAGAGAGAGATTACGGGGAGGTTAAAGCGACAGAGAGTGAGATCACGAGGCGGTTAATGGGACAGAGAGTGAGGTCACGTGGATATTAAAGGGACAGAGAGTAATATCACGGGGAGGTTAAAGGGACAGAGAGTGAGATCACAGGGATGTTAAAGGAACAGAGAGTAAGATCACGGGGAGGTTAATGGGACAGAGAGTGATATCACGGGGAGGTGAATGGGACAGAGAATGAGATCACGGGGAGTTTCAATGGACAGAGATTGAGATCATGTGAAGATTAAATGGACAGAGTGAGATCACTGGGACATTAAAGGGACAGAGAGTGAGATCACGGGGATGTTAAAGGGACAGAGAGTTAGATCACGGGGAGGTTAAAGGTACAAAGAGTGAGATCACGGGGTGGTTAAAGGGACAGGGAGTGAAATCACGGGTAGGTTAAAGGGACAGAGAGTCACATGACGGGGAGGTTTAAAGGATAGAGAGTGAGATCACGGGAAAGTTAAGGGGACAGAGAGTGGATCAAGCGGACAGGGAGTGATATCACGGGGATGTTACAGGGACAGAGAGTGAGATCACTGGCAGGTTAATGGGACAGAGATTGAGATCACGGGAAGATTAAAGGGACAGAGTGAGATCACGTGGAGGTGAAAGGGACAGAGAGTGAGATCACAGGGTGGTTAAAGTGACACTGAGTGCGATCACGGGGAGGTAAAAGGTACAGAGAGTGAGAGCACGGGAAGGTTAAAGGGACAGAGTGTAAGGTCACGGGGTGTTTAATTGGACAGAGAGTGAGATCACGGGGTGGTTAAAGGGACAGAGTGAGATCACGGTGACGTTAAATGTACATTGAGTGAGATCATGGGGAGGTTAAAGGGACAGAGGGTGAGATCACGGGGAGGTTAAAGGGTCAGTGTGAGATCACGGGGAGGTTAAAGGGACAGAGAGTGAGATCACGGGGTGGTTAAACGGACTGAGAGTGGATTTAGGGGGACGTTAAAGGGACAGAGATTGAGATCACAGTGAGGTTCAAGGGACAGAGAGTGAGTTCACGTGGACAGTGAGAGTGAAAGAGAGTGAGATCAGGGGGACAGTTTAGGGGACAGAGAGTGAGATCAGGGGGAGGTTAAAGGGACAGATAGTGAGATCATGGGGAGGTTATAGGGTCAGAGAGTGAGATCACGGGGACGTTAAAGAGAAAGAGTGTTAGAGTACGGGGAGGTTAAAAGGGCAGAGAGTGAGATCTCGGGGATGTTAAAGGGACAGAGAGTGAGATCACGGGTAGATTAAAGGGACAGAGGGTGTGATCACGGGGAGGTTTGAGGGACAGAGAGTTAGATCACGGGTAGGTTAATGGGACTGAGAGTGAGATCTCGTGGAGCTTAAAGGGACAAAGAGTGAGATCACTGGGATGTTGAAGGGACAGAGAGTGAAATCAGAGGGAGGTTAAAGGGGCAGAGAGTGAGATCACGGTGATGTTGATGGGAGAGAGAATGAAATCACAGGGAGGTTAAAGGGACAGAGAGTGAGATCACGGGGAGGTTAAAGGGACAGAGAGTGAGATCACGGGGAGGTTAAAGGGACAGAGGGTGCGTTCATGGGGAGGTCAAAGGGACAGTGTGAGATCACGGGGAGTTCAAAGGGACAGAGAGTGAGATCACGGGGAGGTTAAAGGGACAGAGGGTGCGATCACGGGGAGGTTAAAGGGACAGAGAGTTAGATCACGGGCTGGTTAAACAGACTGAGAGTGGATTTACGGGGACGTTAAAGGGACAGAGAGTGAGATCACGTGGACAGTGAGAGGGACAGAGAGTGAGATCAAGGGGACAGTTACAGGGACAGAAAGTGAGATCATGGGGAGTTTATAGTGGCAGAGAGTGAGATCACGGGGACGTTAAAGGGACAGAGAGTGCGATCACGGGGAGGTTAAAGGGACAGAGAGTGAGATCACGGGTAGGTTTAAGGGACAGAGATTGAGATCTCGTGGAGGTTAAAGGGACAGTGAGTGAGATCACGGGGAGGTTGAAGGGACAGAGAATGAGATAACGGGGATCTTGAAGGCACAGAGAGTGAGATCACGGGGAGGTTAAAGGGACAGATAGTGAGATCACGGTGAGGTTAAAGAGACTTAGAGTGAGATCACGGGGAGTTTAAAGGGACAGAGAGTGAGATCACGGGGACGTTAAAGGGACAGAGAGTGAGATCACGGGGAGGTTAAAGGGACAGAGAGTGAGATCACGGGGAGGTTAAAGGGACAGAGAGTGAGATCACGGTGAGGTTAAAGAGACTTAGAGTGAGATCACGGGGAGTTTAAAGGGACAGAGAGTGAGATCACAGGGAGGTTAAAGGGACAGAGAGTGAGATCTCGGGGAGGTTAAGGGGACTGAGAGTGAGATCTCGGGGAGGTTAAAGGGACAGAGAGTGAGATCCCGGTGAGGTTAAAGGGACTGAGAGTGAGATCATGGTGAGGTTAAAGGGACTGAGCGTGAGATCTCGGGGAGTTTGAAGGGACAGAGAGTGAGATCACGGTGAGGTTAAAGGGACAGAGAGTGAGATCACGGTGAGGTTAAAGAGACTGAGAGTGAGATCTCGGGGAGGTTAAAGGGACAGAGAATGAGATCACGGGGAGGTTAAAGGGACTGAGAGTGAGATCTCGGGGAGGTTAATGGGACAGAGAGTTTGATCACGGGGAGGTTAAAGGGACAGAGAGTGAGATCACGGGGAGGTTAAAGGGACCGAGTGTGAGATCACGGTGAGCTTAAAGGGACAGAGTGTGAGATCACGGTGAGGTTAAAGGGACTGAGAGTGAGATCTCGGGGAGTTTGAAGGGACAGAGAGTGAGATCCCGGTGAGGTTAAAGGGACTGAGAGTGAGATCTCGGGGAGTTTGAAGGGACTAATGCGAAATGAAACCAGCAAAAATGGGAAACGGTTTTTCACCGACTTGGACACCAGCAAAACTCCGGCCATTGAAAAAGGTGGAGGGTTGTTTTAGCCCCAGGAGCGGACACCTAATGAAACGTTGCAAAGGGAGATTTAAACAGGCTCCCAGGCAACTATCGCCGTTCAATGAAGTCTACAGCGTATCAGAGCCAGAAACAACCAATCCTGACATTCATTCCTTATTCAACACCAAAGCTGGAGAGACAGAGGCAATTCTTGTCCCAGCGCCAGTGACCGGTAAACCCCTGAGGAACGGAAGTGCACACGGGTGTGTTTTCAGGGAACATGCTTTCTGATATTTAAATAAAGGTGATCGACAGTTACATCTGGAACAAACATCTGGCCAGTCGGAAAGGTTCCCAGGCGAAGGAGTCCAGGATAAAGGTATCAGCAGAGAAAACTGTTCATTATCGACACCGATCGACACAACTCCCAGTGATGGGGGCAGGAGATGAAGGACCAAGCCTTTCGACAGAGTAAGATAGTCAGAAGCTTTTTCCCAGGGTGGGAGAGTCAATGACTAGGGGGACATAGATTTAAGGTGAGAGGAGGAAACTATAGAGGATGATGTGCGGGGGTAAGTTTTTTACACAGAGGGAATTCGCTGCCAGAGGGGGTGGTGGAAGCAGCTACGATAGTGGGGTTTAAGAGGCAGCATGAGCAATCCATGAATAGGATGGGAATAGAGGGGATACCGACCCCGGGAAGTGCGAAATGTTTTAGTTTGACGGGCAATGTGATGGGCGCAGGCTTGGAGGGCCGAAGGGCCTGTTCCTGTGCTGTACTTTTCCTTTGCTATTTGATCTCGGGGGTGGTTGGTTGAAAGGGGTGAAATTCAACTGGTCCGAAACTCTCCAGTTGTGACTCTCTGTGACTGTCAGAGCTGCTAAAGAAATGTGAGCCTGTCTCCAAGGACAGGGAACTGGGGGGAACAATCCAAAGCCTCCAGGCCCAGATTCACGTGGACCCAGGAGCAACCCCCTCGCTACCTGAAGCCAAGACCGGCGCCGAGCTCCCTGAGAGAGAAGGTTGATGCTGAGCTGAGCCAGCCAGAGAGGCTGTGAGGTGGGGTTGGGGGGTCAGAAAAGCCGTTCAGTTCTCAAGAGTGGGAAACACAACCTAGTCCCTGTCCTTAAACCAGACCAGCCCTGTGTTGGGGGGGGAGACTGTAAACTAACGGTCAACAGAGCAGCCAAACTGCACAGGTCCCCTATTCCCCAAGATTGACCACCTCTACACCAAACTAGCAGGAAGGACAACGTCTACAAAGCCCCACATGAGTCACACGTATCAGATAGGTGGAGGGACAGGTCGTATTGAGGAGGCGGGGAGGCTGCAGAAGGATTTGGACAGGTTAGGAGAATGGGCAAAGAAGTGGCAGATGGAATACAACGTGGGCAAGTGTGAGGTCCATGCACTTTGGTAGGAAGAATAGAGGCATAGACTATTTTCTAAATGGGGAGAGAATTCAGAAATCTGGAGTGCAAAGGGACTTGGGAGTCCTAGTCCAGGATTCTCTTAAGGTTAATTTGCAGGTTGAGTCGATAGTTAGGGAGGCAAATGCAATGTTGGCATTTATTTGGAGAGGACTAGAATATAAAAGCAGGGATGTGCTGCTGAGGCTTTATAAGGCTCTGGTCAGACCACATTGAGAATATTGTGAGCAATTTTGGGCCCCGTATCTCAGGAAGGATGTGCTGTCCCTGGAGAGGGTCCAGAGGAGGTTCACGAGAACGATCCCAGGAACGAAAGGCTGAACATATGAGGAACGTTTGAGGACTCTGGGTCTATGCTCGATGGAGTTTAGAAGGATGAGGGGGGATCTGATTGAAACTTACAGAATACTGAAAGGCCTGGATCGAGTGGACGTGGGGGAAGATGTTTCCATTAGTAGGAGAGACTAGGACCCGAGGGCACAGCCTCAGAGTAAAGGGAAGACCTTTTAGAACAGAGATGAGGAGAAACTTCTTTAGCCAGAGAGAGTGGTGAATCTATGGAATTCATTGCCACAGAAGGCTGTGGAGGGCCAGGTCATTGAGTGTATTTAAGACGGAGATAGATAGGTTCTTGATTGGTAAGGGGATCAAAGGTTACGGGGAGAAGGCAGGAGAATGGGGTTGAGAAACTTATCAGCCATGATTGAATGGCGGGAGCAGACTGGATGGGCCGAATGGCCTCATTTCTGCCCCTGTGTCTTATGGTCTAATCCTTGTGTTGTTGTGTTAGGGAGTGCGGCGCGCGTGGAGGGCGAGATTCCTCTGGAGTTCCCAGCCCAGCAACCTTCCCTCCCTCCCTCCCTCCGGCCAGGCTGGATGACCCCGCTGGCCGTCTCTCTCCCTTCCCCCCACAAACACCCCCCCTCCCCCAACTCTCTCTCTCTCCTGCCACCCATGGGATCTCGCACAGCGGCCACGTGTTTGGTGTCGGTTGGCGCGCCGGACAGTGATGGGGGTGAGTGACGGGGATGGGGGTGAGTGACGGGATGGGGGTGAGTGACGGTGATGGGGGGTGAGTGACGGTGATGGGGGTGAGTGACGGTGATGTGGGTGAGTGACGGTGATGGGGGTGAGTGACGGTGATGTGGGTGAGTGACGGTGATGGGGGTGAGTGACGGTGATGGGGGTGAATGACGGTGATGGGGGTGAGTGACGGTGATGGGGGTGAGTGACGGTGATGGGGGTGAGTGACGGTGATGTGGGTGAGTGACAGTGATGAGGGTGAGTGACGGTGATGTGGGTGAGTGATGGTGATGTGGGTGAGTGACAGTGATGGGGGTGAGTGACGGTGATGGGGGGGTGGGTGGGGTGGGGGGTGGGTGGTTGGGGGCGGGGCGAGGGGCAGGAGGACCCCTCAACCAAACAAAAACTGCCAATCCCTCATCTCCCCCACCCCAATCTCCCCTTGTGAAGTCACAAGGGGTGGGGGCGTGTTCTCGCCGGGGGCCCCGCCCCCCACACCGCCCACGAGCCCACGGGTCCCACCCTCAACCCCTTGAACCAATCATCACACAGCTCCTCCCCCCCCCCCCCAACCCTCCCCTGATTGGCTGGGTCGGGTTGTGACCTCACAATGGGAAGGGGCGGGGCGGGAAGCCGCTGGCCTTTATAAAGGGGGTGGGGCCGGCCAAAGCCCCGCCCAACACGCAATCAATGCCCCGCCCCGCCCCTGGGCTGGTTTGGCGGAGAAGGGGTGAGGAGCCGGCGGGTGTGCGGGGCGAGAGAGAGAGAGAGAGAGAGAGAGAGACGGAGGGAGAAGAGACGCAAATCCCGCCCGCCGCGGCCGCCCCGCCCGCCGCATCCTGAATTCCGGCTACATGGGGGGAGGGTGAGTGACTCCGACCCAGTAAAGCGATGGTCAATCTAACGGGGATTGTTTTCCCTCCTCCCCTCCCCTCACCCTCACCCCTCCCTCCCCTCCCTCCCTCACCCTCCCCCTCACCCTCCACTCCCCTAACCCCTCCCCTCCTTCCCCTCTCCCCCTCCCCTCTCCCTCCCTCCCCCTCTCTCTCCCTCACCCTCCCTCCCCTCCCCCTCCCCTCACCCTCCACTCCCCCAACTCCTCCCCTCCCTCCCCTCTCCCCTCCCCTCCCTCACCCTCCCACTCCCCTCACCCCACCCCTCACCCTCACCCTCTCCCTCCCTCCCTCCCTCACCCTCCCTCACCCTCCCTCACCCTCACCCTCTCCCTCCCTCCCTCACCCTCCCTCACCCTCCCTCACCCTCTCCCTCCCTCCCTCACCCTCCCTCACCCTCACCCTCCCTCCCTCCCCCCTCACCCTCACCCTCACCCTCCCTCACCCTCACCCTCTCCCTCCCTCCCTCACCCTCCCTCACCTCCCTCACCCTCCCTCACCCTCTCCCTCCCTCCCTCACCCTCCCTCACCCTCTCCCTCCCTCCCTCACCCTCCCTCACCCTCACCCTCCCCCTCACCCTCCCCCTCCCCCTCACCCTCACCCTCACCCTCACCCTCCCCATCACCCTAACCCTCTCCCTCCCCTCCCCTCTCCTCTCCCTCCCTCCCCCTCTCCTCTCCCTCCCTCCCCTCCCCTCCCCATCACCCTAACCCTCGCTCTCGTCCTCTCCCTCCACTCCCCCAACCCCTCCCCTCCCTCCCCTCTCCCCTCCCTCACCCTCCCTCCCCCACCATCCCCCTCCCCCTCCCTCCCCCTACCTCCCCCTCCCTCTCCCCCTCCCTCCCTCCCTCTCCCCCTCCCTCTCCCCCTCCCTCTCCCCCTCCCTCTCCCCCTCCCTCTCCCCCTCACCCTCCCTCACCCTCCCTCACCCACCCTCACCCTCAACCTCACCGTCCCTCCCCTCCGCCCCACCCACCCACCCTCTGTTTGTCTGCCCTACAGGTGGGATCCACCCTGAATCGAGAGGAAGGAGCCGGGAGAGGGAGACGGAGAGAGAGGGAGACGGAGAGAGAGGGAGACGGAGAGAGAGGGAGACGGAGAGAGAGGGAGACGGAGAGAGAGGGAGACGGAGAGAGAGGGAGACGGAGAGAGAGGGAGACGGAGAGAGAGGGAGACGGAGAGAGAGGGAGACGGAGAGAGAGGGAGACGGAGAGAGAGGGAGACGGAGAGAGAGGGAGACGGAGAGAGAGGGAGACGGAGAGAGGGAGAGGGACGGAGGGAGAGAGAGAGAGAGAGAGAGGGAGACAGAGGGAGAAGAGGCGCAAATCCCACCCGCCGCATCCTGAATTCCGGTTACATGGGGGAGGGTGAGTGACTCCGACCCAGTAAAGCGATGGGCAATCTAACGGGGATTGTTTTCTCCCTCCCCCTCCTTCCCCCTCACCCTCCCTCACCCTCCCCCTCACCCTCCCTCACCCTCACCCTCTCCCTCCAGCCCCCACCCCCTCCCTTCACCCTCCCCTCCCCTCAGCCTCCCCTTACCCTCCACTCCTCCCCCTCCCTCCCCTCCCATACACCCCCTCACCCTCTCTCCCCTCACCCTCCCTCACCTCACCCTCCCTCCCCTCCACCCCCACCCACCCCCTCACCCTCCCTCACCCTCACCCTCCCTAACCTCCCCCTCCCTCCCCCTCACCGTCCCTCCCCTCCACCCCACCCACCCACCCTCTGTTTGTCTGCCCTACAGGTGGGATCCATCCTGAATCGAGAGGAAGGAGCCGGGAGAGGGAGAGGGAGAGAGAGGGAGAGGGAGAGTGACGGAGAGGGAGAGGGAGAGTGACAGAGAGAGAGAGGGAGACGGAGGGAGAAGAGGCGCAAATCCCACCCGCCGCATCCTGAATTCCGGCTACATGGGGGGAGGGTGAGTGACTCCGACCCAGTAAAGCGATGGTCAATCTAACGGGGATTGATTTCCCTCCCTCTCCCTCCCTCTCCCTCCCTCTCCCTCCCCCTCCCTCCTCTCATCCTCCCTCCCCTCCACCCCACCCACCCCCTCACCCTCCCTCACCCTCACCCTCCCTAACCTCCCCCTCCCTCCCCCTCACCCTCCCTCACCCTCCCTCCCCATCCCCCTCTGTTTGTCTGTCCTACAGGTGGGATCCATCCTGAATTCCGGCTCCATGGGGTGTAGGGGGATTGGGGAGAAGTTGCTGAAGTGGAAGGTGTTACAGACCCAAAAGCCCAACTCCTGGGAGCCCCATTGAGAAGCTGCTGCCCCCAACACAACAGCCCCCACCCAGGTAAGTGAAGAGTTTGTTACAGGGTCTGGGGGGAGAGCGGGGCAGTGGGATTAGTTTGGGGATTGATACAGGGTCTGGGGGGAGGGGGAAGAGAGTCTGTCCAAGGCTGAGGGGTGATGGAGCATTAGGGTAAATAGCTGGTCCGGTTCAGGTTCTGGTTAATGGTAAAACCCCAGGATGTTGATAGTGGGGGTGGGGGGGGTTACTGAGGGTTGTGGGATTGGAGACTGTGAAGCAGAGATTGAAATGGTGTCTTTGTGTCTCAACAGGGAGAGCGGCAAAGCCCCGGGGACATCACTTCAGGAGCAGCCGAGTGCGATGGGAATGGGGAATGGACCCACCGCACCAGAACCATCCAGCGATTGGGAGATCGAGGCCATTCAGCCCACTCTGCCTGGGCCGGCCCGTCGACATCATGGGGACGCTGGTTAGATTCGCTCTTGTTGGAGACGCTCATTGCCCGGCCCGTGTGGGGAGAATGGGCACCGGGTGTGATGCCCGTTCGGAGACCAACACTCGGTGAAGCGGCTGATCCAACATCGCCTCCCACGGCCTCCGGACGCCTCCTTCGGCCGCCGGACGCCTCCCTCGGCCGCCGGACGCCTCCCTCGGCCGCCGGACGCCTCCCTCGGCCGCCGGACGCCTCCCTCGGCCGCCGGACGCCTCCCTCGGCCGCCGGACGCCTCCCTCGGCCGCCGGACGCCTCCCTCGGCCGCCGGACGCCTCCCTCGGCCGCCGGACGCCTCCCGCCGCCGCCGGACGCCTCCCGCCGCCGCCGGACGCCTCCCTCGGCCGCCGGACGCCTCCCGCCGCCGCCGGACGCCTCCCGCTGCCGCCGGACGCCTCCCTCGGCCGCCGGACGCCTCCCTCGGCCGCCGGACGCCTCCCTCGGCCGCCGGACGCCTCCCTCGGCCGCCGGACGCCTCCCTCGGCCGCCGGACGCCTCCCTCGGCCGCCGGACGCCTCCCTCGGCCGCCGGACGCCTCCCTCGGCCGCCGGACGCCTCCCTCGGCCGCCGGACGCCTCCCGCGGCCGCCAGACGCCTCCCTCGGCCGCCGGACGCCTCCCGCGGCCGCCGGACGCCTCCCGCGGCCGCCGGACGCCTCCCTCTCCGTTGACAGGACAGACAGAGTTGAACATGATTTCACTTTCACGACACCATGAAGACTCTGCCCCATTGCCTTCAATTGTTCTAAGTGCGCGGCTATAACCTTCTTAATAAAGTTTCTAAACATGACAAATGTTAACTGGCCTGTGGTTTTCTGCTTTCTGTCTCCGTTCCTTTCAATAAGGGAGTTACATTGACCATTGACCTCCTCCCTCACTAACACACAGCCTGTCCCACTCTCAGATACCAGCTCCCCCCTCACTAACACACAGCCTGTCCCACTCTCAGATACCAGCTCCTCCCTCACTAACACACAGCCTGTCCCACTCTCAGATACCAGCTCCTCCCTCACTAACACACAGCCTGTCCCACTCTCAGATACCAGCTCCTCCCTCACTAACACACAGCCTGTCCCACTCTCAGATACCAGCTCCTCCCTCACTAACACACAGCCTGTCCCACTCTCAGATACCAGCTCCTCCCTCACTAACACACAGCCTGTCCCACTCTCAGATACCAGCTCCTCCCTCACTAACACACAGCCTGTCCCACTCTCAGATACCGGCTCCTCCCTCACTAACACACAGCCTGTCCCACTCTCAGATACCAGCTCCTCCCTCACTAACACACAGCCTGTCCCACTCTCAGATACCAGCTCCTCCCTCACTAACACACAGCCTGTCCCACTCTCAGATACCAGCTCCTCCCTCACTAACACACAGCCTGTCCCACTCTCAGATACCAGCCCCTCCCTCACTAACACACAGCCTGTCCCACTCTCAGATACCAGCCCCTCCCTCACTAACACACAGCCCGTCCCACTCTCAGATACCAGCTCCTCCCTCACTAACACACAGCCTGTCCCACTCTCAGATACCAGCTCCTCCCTCACTAACACACAGCCTGTCCCACTCTCAGATACCAGCTCCTCCCTCACTAACACACAGCCTGTCCCACTCTCAGATACCAACTCCTCCCTCACTAACACACAGCCTGTCCCACTCTCAGATACCAGCTCCTCCCTCACTAACACACAGCCTGTCCCACTCTCAGATACCAGCTCCTCCCTCACTAACACACAGCCTGTCCCACTCTCAGATACCAGCTCCTCCCTCACTAACACACAGCCTGTCCCACTCTCAGATACCAGCTCCTCCCTCACTAACACACAGCCTGTCCCACTCTCAGATACCAGCTCCTCCCTCACTAACACACAGCCTGTCCCACTCTCAGATACCGGCTCCTCCCTCACTAACACACAGCCTGTCCCACTCTCAGATACCAGCTCCTCCCTCACTAACACACAGCCTGTCCCACTCTCAGATACCAGCTCCTCCCTCACTAACACACAGCCTGTCCCACTCTCAGATACCAGCTCCTTCCTCACTAACACACAGCCTGTCCCACTCTCAGATACCAGCCCCTCCCTCACTAACACACAGCCTGTCCCACTCTCAGATACCAGCCCCTCCCTCACTAACACACAGCCCGTCCCACTCTCAGATACCAGCTCCTCCCTCACTAACACACAGCCTGTCCCACTCTCAGATACCAGCACCTCCCTCACTAACACACAGCCTGTCCCACTCTCAGATACCAGCTCCTCCCTCACTAACACACAGCCTGTCCCACTCTCAGATACCAGCTCCTCCCTCACTAACACACAGCCTGTCCCACTCTCAGATACCGGCTCCTCCCTCACTAACACACAGCCTGTCCCACTCTCAGATACCAGCTCCTCCCTCACTAACACACAGCCTGTCCCACTCTCAGATACCAGCTCCTCCCTCACTAACACACAGCCTGTCCCACTCTCAGATACCAGCACCTCCCTCACTAACACACAGCCTGTCCCACTCTCAGATACCAGCTCCTCCCTCACTAACACACAGCCTGTCCCACTCTCAGATACCAGCTCCTCCCTCACTAACACACAGCCTGTCCCACTCTCAGATACCAGCTCCTCCCTCACTAACACACAGCCTGTCCCACTCTCAGATACCAGCTCCTCCCTCACTAACACACAGCCTGTCCCACTCTCAGATACCAGCTCCCCCCTCACTAACACACAGCCTGTCCCACTCTCAGATACCAGCTCCTCCCTCACTAACACAGAGCCTGTCCCACTCTCAGATACCAGCTCCTCCCTCACTAACACATTTAATCAGGAAACTGGCAAAGTGTATAAGGAAGGAAGGGAAACAAGCAGGAGTGGCATGGGACACATAGAGATTAAAGAGGAGGAGGTGCTTGCTGCCTTACAGCGAATAAAGGGTGATAAATCCCCCGGGCCTGACATGATATTTCCCTCGGGCCTTGAGGGTGACTAGTGTAGAAATTGCAGGGGCCCTGGCAGAAATATTTAAAATGTCCTTAGCCACGGGTGAGGTGCCGGAGGATTGGAGGGTAGCTCATGTTGTTCCATTGTTTAAAAAAGGCTCCTAAGGTAAAGCAGGTAGTTACAGGCCATTGAGCCTGACGTCAGTAGAAGGTAAATTATTGGAAGGTGTTCTGAGAGATCGGATATATAATTATTTGGACAGCCAAGGGCTGATTTAGGATAGTCAGCATGGCTTTGTGTGTGGTAGGTCGTGTTTAACGAACCTTGTAGAGTTTTTCGAGGAGGTTACCAAGAAAGTAGATGAAGGAAATGCTGTGGATGTTGTCTACATGGACTTTAGTAAGGCCTTTGACAAGGTCCCACATGGGAGGTTAGTTCAGAAGGTTCAGACACTTGGTATCCATGGAGAGGTTGTAATACTGGATTGGAAATTGGCTGTGTGGGAGAAGACAGAGAGTGGTAGTGGACGATTGCTTCTCAGACTGGAGGTCTGTGACTAGTGGTGAGCCTCAGGGATCTGTGCTGGGACCATTGTTGTTTGTTGTCTATATCAATGATTTGGATGATAATGTGGTGAATTGGATCAGCAAGTTTGCTGATGACACTAAGATTGGAGGCGTTGTGGACAGCGAGGAAGGCTTTCAAAGCTTGCAGAGATATCTGGACCAACTGGAAAAATGGGCCAGAAAATGGCAGATGGAATTTAATGCGGAAAAGTGTGAGGTGTTACATTTTGGAAGGTCAAACCAAGGTAGGACATACACAGTAAATGGCAGGGCACTGAGGAGTGCGGAGGAACAAAGGGATCTGGGAGTTCAGGTACATAATTCCCTGAAAGTGGTGTCACAGGTAGACAAGGTTGTAAAGAAAGCTTTTGGCATACTGGCCTTCATAAATCAAAGCATTGAGTACAGGAGTTGGGATGTTATGGTGAGGTTGTATAAGACATTGGTGAGGCCAACTTTGGAGCATTGTGTGCAGTTCTGGTTGCCTAACTACAGGGAGGATATCAGTAAGATTGAGAGAGTTGCAGAGAAGATTTACTAGGATGTTGTCGGGCCATAAGGAGTTGAGTTACAGGGAAAGATTCAACAGGTTAGGACTTTATTCCTTGGAGCGTAGAAGGATTAGGGGAGATTTGATAGAAGTTTACAAAATTGTGAGGGCTATAGACAGAGTAAATGCGAGTAGGCTGTTTCCACTTAGATTAGGAGAAATAAACACGAGACGACATGGCTTTAGGGTGAAAGGGGGAAGGTTTAGGTGTAACATTAGGG
>NW_027598114.1:0-54000 GCF_964194155.1 Cetorhinus maximus
GATGTAGGCTTTTCCCTAAACTTAGTTACAGTTATAACAGAGTGTCACTGTGATGTAGGCTTTTCCCTAAACTTAGTTACAGCAATTACAGTGTGTCACTGTGATGTAGGATTTTCCCTAAACTTAGTTTCAGTTATAACAGAGTGTCACTGTGATGTAGGCTTTTCCCTAAACTTAGTTTCAGTTATAACAGAGTGTCACTGTGATGTAGGCTTTTCCCTAAACTTAGTTTCAGTTCTAACAGAGTGTCACTGTGATGTAGGCTTTTCCCTAAACGCAGTTACAGCCATAACAGAGTCTCACTGTGATGTAGACTATTCCCTATACTTATTTACAGCCATAACAGTGTGTCACTGTGATGTAGGCTTTTCCCTAAACTTAGTTACAGTTATAACAGAGTGTCACTGTGATGTAGCTTTTCCCTAAACGTAGTTACAGTTATAACAGAGTGTCACTGTGATGTAGGCTTTTCCCTAAACTTAGTTTCAGTTATAACAGAGTGTCACTGTGATGTAGTCTTTTCCCTAAACTTACTTTCAGCTATAATAGTGTCACTGTGATGTAGGCTTTTCCCTAAACTTAGTTTCAGTTATAACAGAGTGTCACTGTGATGTAGGCTTTTCTTTAAACTTAGTTACAGCCATAACAGAGTCTCACTGTGATGTAGACTATTCCCTAAACTTAGTTACAGCCATAACAGAGTGTCACTGTGATGTAGGCTTTTCCCTAAACTTAGTTACAGCCATAACAGAGTGTCACTGTGATGTAGACTATTCCCTAAACTTAGTTACAGCCATAACAAAGTGTCACTGTGATGTAGGCTTTTCCCTAAACTTAGTTACAGCCATAACGGAGTGTCACTGTGATGTAGGCTATTCCCTAAACTTAGTTACAGTTATAACAGAGTGTCACTGTGATGTAGGCTTTTCCCTAAACTTAGTTACAGTTATAACAGAGTGTCACTGTGATGTAGTATTTTCCCTAAACTTAGTTACAGTTATAACAGAGTGTCACTGTGATGTAGGCTTTTCCCTAAACTTAGTTACAGCCATAACAGAGTGTCACTGTGATGTAGGCTTTTCCCTAAACTTAGTTACAGTTATAACAGAGTGGCAATGTGATGTAGGCTTTTCCCTAAACTTAGTTACAGCCATAACAGAGTGTCACTGTGATGTAGGCTTTTCCCTAAGCTTAGTTACAGCTTAACAGAGTGTCACTGTGATGTAGGCTATTCCCTAAACTTAGTTACAGTTATAACAGAGTGTCACTGTGATGTAGACTTTTCCCTAAACTTAGTTACAGCAATAACAGAGTGTCACTGTGATGTAGGCTTTTCCCTAAACTTAGTTTCAGTTATAACAGAGTGTCACTGTGATGTAGGCTTTTCCCTAAACTTAGTTACAGTTATAACAGAGTGTCACTGTGATGTAGCTTTTCCCTAAACTTAGTTACAGTTATAACAGAGTGTCACTGTGATGTAGGCTTTTCCCTAAACTTAGTTACAGTTATAACAGAGTGTCACTGTGATGTAGGCTTTTCCCTAAACTTAGTTACAGCCATAACAGAGTCTCACTGTGATGTAGACTATTCCCTAAACTTAGTTACAGCCATAACAGAGTGTCACTGTGATGTAGGCTTTTCCCTAAACTTAGTTACATTTATAACAGAGTGTCACTGTGATGTAGGCTTTTCCCTAAACTTAGTTTCAGTTATAACAGAGTGTCACTGTGATGTTGGCTTTTCCCTAAACTTAGTTACAGTAATAACAGAGTGTCACTGTGATGTAGGCTTTTCCCTAAACTTAGTTTCAGTTATAACAGAGTGTCACTGTGATGTAGGCTTTTCCCTAAACTTAGTTTCAGTTATAACAGAGTGTCACTGTGATGTAGGCTTTTCCCTAAACTTAGTTTCAGTTATAACAGAGTGTCACTGTGATATAGGCTTTTCCCTAAACGCAGTTACAGCCATAACAGAGTCTCACTGTGATGTAGACTATTCCCTAAACTTATTTACAGCCATAACAGAGTGTCACTGTGATGTAGGCTTTTCCCTAAACTTAGTTACAGTTATAACAGAGTGTCACTGTGATGTAGCTTTTCCCTAAACGTAGTTACAGTTATAACAGAGTGTCACTGTGATGTAGGCTTTTCCCTAAACTTAGTTACAGTTATAACAGAGTGTCATTGTGATGTAGGCTTTTCCCTAAACTTAGTTACAGTTATAACAGAGTGTCACTGTGATGTCGGCTTTTCCCTAAACTTAGTTTCAGTTATAACAGAGTGTCACTGTGATGTAGTCTTTTCCCTAAACTTACTTTCAGTTATAATAGTGTCACTGTGATGTAGGCTTTTCCCTAAACTTAGTTTCAGTTATAACAGAGTGTCACTGTGATGTAGGCTTTTCCCTAAACTTAGTTACAGCCATAACAGAGTCTCACTGTGATGTAGACTATTCCCTAAACTTAGTTACAGCCATAACAGAGTGTCACTGTGATGTAGGCTTTTCCCTAAACTTAGTTACAGCCATAACAGAGTCTCACTGTGATGTAGACTATTCCCTAAACTTAGTTACAGCCATAACAGAGTGTCACTGTGATGTAGGCTTTTCCCTAAACTTAGTTACAGCCATAACAGGGTGTCACTGTGATGTAGGCTATTCCCTAAACTTAGTTACAGTTATAACAGAGTGTCACTGTGATGTAGGCTTTTCCCTAAACTTAGTTACAGTTATAACAGAGTGTCACTGTGATGTAGGCTTTTCCCTAAACTTAGTTACAGTTATAACAGAGTGTCACTGTGATGTAGGCTTTTCCCTAAACTTAGTTACAGCCATAACAGAGTGTCACTGTGATGTAGGCTTTTCCCTAAACTTAGTTACAGTTATAACAGAGTGTCAATGTGATGTAGGCTTTTCCCTAAACTTAGTTACAGCCATAACAGAGTTTCACTGTGATGTAGGCTTTTCCCTAAACATAGTTACAGCTATAACAGAGTGTCACTGTGATGTAGGCTTTTCCCTAAACTTAGTTACAGCCATAACAGAGTCTCACTGTGATGTAGGCTATTCCCTAAACTTAGTTACAGCCATAACAGAGTGTCACTGTGATGTAGGCTTTTCCCTAAACTTAGTTACAGTTATAACAGAGTGTCACTGTGATGTAGGCTTTTCCCTAAACTTAGTTTCAGTTGTAACAGAGTGTCACTGTGATGTAGGCTTTTCCCTAAACTTAGTTACAGTAATAACAGAGTGTCACTGTGATGTAGGCTTTTCCCTAAACTTAGTTTCAGTTATAACAGAGTGTCACTGTGATGTAGGCTTTTCCCTAAACTTATTTTCAGTTATAACAGAGTGTCACTGTGATGTAGGCTTTTCCCTAAACTTAGTTTCAGTTATAACAGAGTGTCACTGTGATATAGGCTTTTCCCTAAACGCAGTTACAGCCATAACAGAGTCTCACTGTGATGTAGAGTATTCCCTAAACTTATTTACAGCAATAACAGAGTGTCACTGTGATGTAGGCTTTTCCCTAAACTTAGTTACAGTTATAACAGAGTGTCACTGTGATGTAGCTTTTCCCTAAACGTAGTTACAGTTATAACAGAGTGTCACTGTGATGTAGGCTTTTCCCTAAACTTAGTTTCAGTTATAACAGAGTGTCATTGTGATGTAGGCTTTTCCCTAAACTTAGTTACAGTTATAACAGAGTGTCACTGTGATGTAGGCTTTTCCCTAAACTTAGTTTCAGTTATAACAGAGTGTCACTGTGATGTAGTCTTTTCCCTAAACTTACTTTCAGTTATAATAGTGTCACTGTGATGTAGGCTTTTCCCTAAACTTAGTTTCAGTTATAACAGAGTGTCACTGTGATGTAGACTTTTCCCTAAACTTAGTTACAGCCATAACAGAGTGTCACTGTGATGTAGACTATTCCCTAAACTTAGTTACAGCCATAACAGAGTGACACTGTGATGTAGGCTTTTCCCTAAACTTAGTTACAGTTATATCAGAGTCTCACTGTGATGTTGACTATCCCCTAAACTTAGTTACAGCCATAACAGAGTGTCACTGTGATGTAGGCTTTTCCCTAAACTTAGTTACAGCCATAACAGAGCGTCACTGTGATGTTGGCTCTTCCCTAAACTTAGTTACAGTTATAACAGAGTGTCACTGTGATGTAGGCTATTCCCTAAACTTAGTTACAGTTATAACAGAGTGTCACTGTGATGTAGGCTTTTCCCTAAACTTAGTTTCAGTTATAACAGAGTGTCACTGTGATGTAGGATTTTCACTGAACTTAGTTTCAGTTATAACAGAGTGTCACTGTGATGTAGGCTTTTCCTTACCTTAGTTACAGCCATAACAGAGTGTCGCTGTGATGTTGGCTTTTCCCTAAACTTAGTTTCAGTTATAACAGAGTGTCACTGTGATGTAGGCTTTTCCCTAAACTTAGTTACAGCCATAACAGAGTGTCACTGTTATGTAGGCTTTTCCCTAAACTTAGTTACAGTTATAACAGAGTGTCACTGTGATGTAGGCTTTTCCCTAAACTTAGTTTCAGTTATAACAGAGTGTCACTGTGATGTAGGCTTTTCCCTAAACTTAGTTACAGCCATAACAGAGTCTCACTGTGATGTAGACTATTCCCTAAACTTAGTTACAGCCATAACAGAGTGTCACTGTGATGTAGGCTTTTCCCTATGCTTAGTTACAGCCATAACAGAGTGTCACTGTGATGTAGTCTATTCCCTAAACTTAGTTACAGTTATAACAGAGTGTCACTGTGATGTAGGCTTTTCCCTAAACTTAGTTACAACAATAACAGAGTGTCACTGTGATGTAGGCTTTTCCGTTAACTTAGTTTCAGTTATACAGAGTGTCACTGTGATGTAGGCTTTTCCCTAAACTTAGTTACAGTAATAACAGAGTGTCACTCTGATGTAGGCTTTTCCCTAAACTTAGTTACAGCCATAACAGAGTGTCACTGTGATGTAGGCTTTTCCCTAAACTTAGTTACAGTTATAACAGAGTGTCGCTGTGATGTAGGCTTTTCCCCAAACTTAGTTACAGTTATAACAGAGTGTCACTGTGATGTAGGCTTTTCCCTAAACTTAGTTACAGCCATAACAGAGTGTCGCTGTGACGTAGGCTTTTCCCTAAACTTAGTTACAGTTAAAACAGAGTGTCACTGTGATGTAGGCTTTTCCCTAAACTTAGTTACAGCAATTACAGAGTGTCACTGTGATGTAGGATTTTCCCTAAACTTAGTTTCAGTTATAACAGAGTGTCACTGTGATGTCGGCTTTTCCCTAAACTTAGTTACAGCCATAACAGAGTCTCACTGTGATGTAGACTATTCCCTAAACTTAGTTTCAGTTATAACAGAGTGTCACTGTGATGTAGGCTATTCCCTAAACTTAGTTACAGTTATAACAGAGTGTCACTGTGATATAGACTTTTCCCTAAACTTAGTTACAGTTATAACAGAGTGTCACTGTGATGTAGGCTTTTCCCTAAACTTAGTTACGGCCATAACAGAGTGTCACTGTGATGTAGGCTTTTCCCTAAACTTAGTTTCAGTTATAACAGGCGTCACTGTGATGTAGGCTTTTCCCTAAACTTAGTTTCTGTTATAATAGAGTGTCACTGTGATGTAGGCTTTTCCCTAAACTTAGTTACAGCCATAACAAAGTGTCACTGTGATGTAGAATATTCCCTAAACTTAGTTACAGCCATAACAGAGTGTCACTGTGATCTAGGCTTTTCCCTAAGCTTAGTTACAGCCATAACAGAGTGTCACTGTGATGTAGACTATTCCCTAAACTTATTTACAGCCATAACAGAGTGTCACTGTGATGTAGGCTTTTCCCTAAACTTAGTTACAGTTATAACAGAGTGTCACTGTGATGTATCTTTTCCCTAAACTTAGTTACAGTTATAACAGAGTCTCACTGTGATGTAGACTATTCCCTAAACTTATTTACAGCCATAACAGAGTGTCACTGTGATGTAGCTTTTCCCTAAACTTAGTTACAGTTATAACAGAGTGTCACTGTGATGTAGACTATTACCTAAACTTATTTACAGCCATAACAGAGTGTCACTGTGATGTAGCTTTTCCCTAAACTTAGTTACAGCCATAACAGAGTCTCACTGTGATGTAGACTATTCCCTAATCTTAGTTACAGCCATAACAGAGTGTCACTGTGATCTAGGCTTTTCCCTAACCTTAGTTACAGCCATAACAGAGTGTCACTGTGATGTAGACTATTCCCTAAACTTAGTTACAGTTATAACAGAGTGTCACTGTGATGTACGCTTTTCCCTAAACTTAGTTTCAGATATAACAGAGTGTCACTGTGATGTAGGCTTTTCCCTAAACTTATTTACAGTTATAACAGAGTGTCACTGTGATGTAGGCTTTTCCCTAAACTTAGTTTCTGTTATAATAGAGTGTCACTGTGATGTAGGCTTTTCCCTAAACTTAGTTACAGCCATAACAAAGTGTCACTGTGATGTAGACTATTCCCTAAACTTAGTTACAGCCATAACAGAGTGTCACTGTGATCTAGGCTTTTCCCTAAGCTTAGTTACAGCCATAACAGAGTGTCACTGTGATGTAGACTATTCCCTAAACTTATTTACAGCCATAACAGAGTGTCACTGTGATGTAGGCTTTTCCCTAAACTTAGTTACAGTTATAACAGAGTGTCACTGTGATGTATCTTTTCCCTAAACTTAGTTACAGTTATAACAGAGTCTCACTGTAATGTAGACTATTCCCTAAACTTATTTACAGCCATAACAGAGTGTCACTGTGATGTAGCTTTTCCCTAAACTTAGTTACAGTTATAACAGAGTGTCACTGTGATGTAGACTATTACCTAAACTTATTTACAGCCATAACAGAGTGTCACTGTGATGTAGCTTTTCCCTAAACTTAGTTACAGCCATAACAGAGTCTCACTGTGATGTAGACTATTCCCTAATCTTAGTTACAGCCATAACAGAGTGTCACTGTGATCTAGGCTTTTCCCTAACCTTAGTTACAGCCATAACAGAGTGTCACTGTGATGTAGACTATTCCCTAAACTTAGTTACAGTTATAACAGAGTGTCACTGTGATGTACGCTTTTCCCTAAACTTAGTTTCAGATATAACAGAGTGTCACTGTGATGTAGGCTTTTCCCTAAACTTATTTACAGTTATAACAGAGTGTCACTGTGATGTAGGCTTTTCCCTAAACTTAGTTTCAGTTAAAACAGAGTGTCACTGTGATGTAGGCTTTTCCCTAAGCTTAGTTACAGCCATAACAGAGTGTCACTGTGATGTCGGCTTTTCCCTAGACTTAGTTACAGCCATAACAGAGTGTCGCTGTGATGTAGGCTTTTCCCTAAACTTAGTTACTGTTATAACAGAGTGTCACTGTGATGTAGGCTTTTCCCTAAACATAGTTACAGCAATTACAGAGTGTCACTGTGATGTAGGATTTTCCCTAAACTTAGTTTCAATTATAACAGAGTGTCACTGTGATGTAGGCTTATGCCTAAGCTTAGTTACAGCCATAACAGAGTGTCACTGTGATGTAGGCTATTCCCTAAACTTAATTACAGTTATAACAGAGTGTCACTGTGATGTAGACTTTTCCCTAAACTTAGTTACAGTTATAACAGAGTGTCACTGTGATGTAGGCTTTTCCCTAAACTTAGTTACAGTTATAACAGAGTGTCACTGTGATTTAGGCTTTTCCCTAAACTTAGTTTCAGTTATAATAGTGTCACTGTGATGTAGGCTTTTTCCTAAACATAGTTTCAGTTATAACAGAGTGTCACTGTGATGTAGGCTTTTCCCTAAACTTAGTTACAGCCATAACAGAGTGTCACTGTGATGTAGACTATTCCCTAAACTTAGTTACAGCCATAACAGAGTGTCACTGTGATGTAGGCTTTTCCCTAAACTTAGTTACAGCCATAACAGAGTGTCACTGTGATGTAGGCTATTCCCTAAACTTAGTTAGAGTTATAACAGAGTGTCACTGTGATGTAGGCTTTTCCCTAAACTTAGTTACAGTTATAACAGAGTGTCACTGTGATGTAGGCTTTTGCCTAAACTTAGTTACAGTTATAACAGAGTGTCACTGTGATGTAGGCTTTTCCCTAAACTTAGTTACAGCCATAACAGAGTGTCACTGTGATGTAGGCTTTTCCCTAAACTTAGTTTCAGTTATAACAGAGTGTCAATGTGATGTAGGCTTTTCCCTAAACTTAGTTACAGCCATAACAGAGTGTCACTGTGATGTAGGCTTTTCCCTAAGCTTAGTTTCAGCCATAACAGAGTGTCACTGTGATGTAGGCTATTCCCTAAACTTAGTTACAGTTATAACAGAGTGTCACTGTGATGTAGACTTTTCCCTAAACTTAGTTACAGCAATAACAGAGTGTCACTGAGATGTAGGCTTTTCCCTAAATTAGTTTCAGTTATAACAGAGTGTCACTGTGATGTAGGCTTTTCCCTAAACTTAGTTACAGTTATAACAGAGTGTCACTGTGATGTAGGATTTTCCCTAAACTTAGTTACAGCCATAACAGAGTGTCGCTGTGATGTAGGCTTTTCCCTAAACTTAGTTACAGTTATAACAGAGTGTCACTGTGATGTAGGCTTTTCCCTAAACATAGTTACAGCAATTACAGAGTGTCATGTGATGTAGGATTTTCCCTAAACTTAGTTTCAGTTATAACAGAGTGTCACTGTGATGTAGGCTTATCCCTAAGTTTAGTTACAGCCATAACAGAGTGTCACTGTGATGTAGGCTATTCCCTAAACTTAGTTACAGTTATATCAGAGTGTCACTGTGATGTAGACTTTTCCCTAAACTTAGTTACAGCATTAACAGAGTGTCACTGTGATGTAGGCTTTTCCCTAAACTTAGTTACAGCCATAACAGAGTCTCACTGTGATGTAGACTATTCCCTAAACTTAGTTACAGCCATAACAGAGTGTCACTGTGATGTAGGCTTTTCCCTAAACTTAGTTACATTTATAACAGAGTGTCACTGTGATGTAGGCTTTTCCCTAAACTTAGTTTCAGTTATAACAGAGTGTCACTGTGATGTTGGCTTTTCCCTAAACTTAGTTACAGTAATAACAGAGTGTCACTGTGATGTAGGCTTTTCCCTAAACTTAGTTTCAGTTATAACAGAGTGTCACTGTGATGTAGGCTTTTCCCTAAACTTAGTTTCAGTTATAACAGAGTGTCACTGTGATGTAGGCTTTTCCCTAAACTTAGTTTCAGTTATAACAGAGTGTCACTGTGATATAGGCTTTTCCCTAAACGCAGTTACAGCCATAACAGAGTCTCACTGTGATGTAGACTATTCCCTAAACTTATTTACAGCCATAACAGAGTGTCACTGTGATGTAGGCTTTTCCCTAAACTTAGTTACAGTTATAACAGAGTGTCACTGTGATGTAGCTTTTCCCTAAACGTAGTTACAGTTATAACAGAGTGTCACTGTGATGTAGGCTTTTCCCTAAACTTAGTTACAGTTATAACAGAGTGTCATTGTGATGTAGGCTTTTCCCTAAACTTAGTTACAGTTATAACAGAGTGTCACTGTGATGTCGGCTTTTCCCTAAACTTAGTTTCAGTTATAACAGAGTGTCACTGTGATGTAGTCTTTTCCCTAAACTTACTTTCAGTTATAATAGTGTCACTGTGATGTAGGCTTTTCCCTAAACTTAGTTTCAGTTATAACAGAGTGTCACTGTGATGTAGGCTTTTCCCTAAACTTAGTTACAGCCATAACAGAGTCTCACTGTGATGTAGACTATTCCCTAAACTTAGTTACAGCCATAACAGAGTGTCACTGTGATGTAGGCTTTTCCCTAAACTTAGTTACAGCCATAACAGAGTCTCACTGTGATGTAGACTATTCCCTAAACTTAGTTACAGCCATAACAGAGTGTCACTGTGATGTAGGCTTTTCCCTAAACTTAGTTACAGCCATAACAGGGTGTCACTGTGATGTAGGCTATTCCCTAAACTTAGTTACAGTTATAACAGAGTGTCACTGTGATGTAGGCTTTTCCCTAAACTTAGTTACAGTTATAACAGAGTGTCACTGTGATGTAGGCTTTTCCCTAAACTTAGTTACAGTTATAACAGAGTGTCACTGTGATGTAGGCTTTTCCCTAAACTTAGTTACAGCCATAACAGAGTGTCACTGTGATGTAGGCTTTTCCCTAAACTTAGTTACAGTTATAACAGAGTGTCAATGTGATGTAGGCTTTTCCCTAAACTTAGTTACAGCCATAACAGAGTTTCACTGTGATGTAGGCTTTTCCCTAAACATAGTTACAGCTATAACAGAGTGTCACTGTGATGTAGGCTTTTCCCTAAACTTAGTTACAGCCATAACAGAGTCTCACTGTGATGTAGGCTATTCCCTAAACTTAGTTACAGCCATAACAGAGTGTCACTGTGATGTAGGCTTTTCCCTAAACTTAGTTACAGTTATAACAGAGTGTCACTGTGATGTAGGCTTTTCCCTAAACTTAGTTTCAGTTGTAACAGAGTGTCACTGTGATGTAGGCTTTTCCCTAAACTTAGTTACAGTAATAACAGAGTGTCACTGTGATGTAGGCTTTTCCCTAAACTTAGTTTCAGTTATAACAGAGTGTCACTGTGATGTAGGCTTTTCCCTAAACTTATTTTCAGTTATAACAGAGTGTCACTGTGATGTAGGCTTTTCCCTAAACTTAGTTTCAGTTATAACAGAGTGTCACTGTGATATAGGCTTTTCCCTAAACGCAGTTACAGCCATAACAGAGTCTCACTGTGATGTAGAGTATTCCCTAAACTTATTTACAGCAATAACAGAGTGTCACTGTGATGTAGGCTTTTCCCTAAACTTAGTTACAGTTATAACAGAGTGTCACTGTGATGTAGCTTTTCCCTAAACGTAGTTACAGTTATAACAGAGTGTCACTGTGATGTAGGCTTTTCCCTAAACTTAGTTTCAGTTATAACAGAGTGTCATTGTGATGTAGGCTTTTCCCTAAACTTAGTTACAGTTATAACAGAGTGTCACTGTGATGTAGGCTTTTCCCTAAACTTAGTTTCAGTTATAACAGAGTGTCACTGTGATGTAGTCTTTTCCCTAAACTTACTTTCAGTTATAATAGTGTCACTGTGATGTAGGCTTTTCCCTAAACTTAGTTTCAGTTATAACAGAGTGTCACTGTGATGTAGACTTTTCCCTAAACTTAGTTACAGCCATAACAGAGTGTCACTGTGATGTAGACTATTCCCTAAACTTAGTTACAGCCATAACAGAGTGACACTGTGATGTAGGCTTTTCCCTAAACTTAGTTACAGTTATATCAGAGTCTCACTGTGATGTTGACTATCCCCTAAACTTAGTTACAGCCATAACAGAGTGTCACTGTGATGTAGGCTTTTCCCTAAACTTAGTTACAGCCATAACAGAGCGTCACTGTGATGTTGGCTCTTCCCTAAACTTAGTTACAGTTATAACAGAGTGTCACTGTGATGTAGGCTATTCCCTAAACTTAGTTACAGTTATAACAGAGTGTCACTGTGATGTAGGCTTTTCCCTAAACTTAGTTTCAGTTATAACAGAGTGTCACTGTGATGTAGGATTTTCACTGAACTTAGTTTCAGTTATAACAGAGTGTCACTGTGATGTAGGCTTTTCCTTACCTTAGTTACAGCCATAACAGAGTGTCGCTGTGATGTTGGCTTTTCCCTAAACTTAGTTTCAGTTATAACAGAGTGTCACTGTGATGTAGGCTTTTCCCTAAACTTAGTTACAGCCATAACAGAGTGTCACTGTTATGTAGGCTTTTCCCTAAACTTAGTTACAGTTATAACAGAGTGTCACTGTGATGTAGGCTTTTCCCTAAACTTAGTTTCAGTTATAACAGAGTGTCACTGTGATGTAGGCTTTTCCCTAAACTTAGTTACAGCCATAACAGAGTCTCACTGTGATGTAGACTATTCCCTAAACTTAGTTACAGCCATAACAGAGTGTCACTGTGATGTAGGCTTTTCCCTATGCTTAGTTACAGCCATAACAGAGTGTCACTGTGATGTAGTCTATTCCCTAAACTTAGTTACAGTTATAACAGAGTGTCACTGTGATGTAGGCTTTTCCCTAAACTTAGTTACAACAATAACAGAGTGTCACTGTGATGTAGGCTTTTCCGTTAACTTAGTTTCAGTTATACAGAGTGTCACTGTGATGTAGGCTTTTCCCTAAACTTAGTTACAGTAATAACAGAGTGTCACTCTGATGTAGGCTTTTCCCTAAACTTAGTTACAGCCATAACAGAGTGTCACTGTGATGTAGGCTTTTCCCTAAACTTAGTTACAGTTATAACAGAGTGTCGCTGTGATGTAGGCTTTTCCCCAAACTTAGTTACAGTTATAACAGAGTGTCACTGTGATGTAGGCTTTTCCCTAAACTTAGTTACAGCCATAACAGAGTGTCGCTGTGACGTAGGCTTTTCCCTAAACTTAGTTACAGTTAAAACAGAGTGTCACTGTGATGTAGGCTTTTCCCTAAACTTAGTTACAGCAATTACAGAGTGTCACTGTGATGTAGGATTTTCCCTAAACTTAGTTTCAGTTATAACAGAGTGTCACTGTGATGTCGGCTTTTCCCTAAACTTAGTTACAGCCATAACAGAGTCTCACTGTGATGTAGACTATTCCCTAAACTTAGTTTCAGTTATAACAGAGTGTCACTGTGATGTAGGCTATTCCCTAAACTTAGTTACAGTTATAACAGAGTGTCACTGTGATATAGACTTTTCCCTAAACTTAGTTACAGTTATAACAGAGTGTCACTGTGATGTAGGCTTTTCCCTAAACTTAGTTACGGCCATAACAGAGTGTCACTGTGATGTAGGCTTTTCCCTAAACTTAGTTTCAGTTATAACAGGCGTCACTGTGATGTAGGCTTTTCCCTAAACTTAGTTTCTGTTATAATAGAGTGTCACTGTGATGTAGGCTTTTCCCTAAACTTAGTTACAGCCATAACAAAGTGTCACTGTGATGTAGAATATTCCCTAAACTTAGTTACAGCCATAACAGAGTGTCACTGTGATCTAGGCTTTTCCCTAAGCTTAGTTACAGCCATAACAGAGTGTCACTGTGATGTAGACTATTCCCTAAACTTATTTACAGCCATAACAGAGTGTCACTGTGATGTAGGCTTTTCCCTAAACTTAGTTACAGTTATAACAGAGTGTCACTGTGATGTATCTTTTCCCTAAACTTAGTTACAGTTATAACAGAGTCTCACTGTGATGTAGACTATTCCCTAAACTTATTTACAGCCATAACAGAGTGTCACTGTGATGTAGCTTTTCCCTAAACTTAGTTACAGTTATAACAGAGTGTCACTGTGATGTAGACTATTACCTAAACTTATTTACAGCCATAACAGAGTGTCACTGTGATGTAGCTTTTCCCTAAACTTAGTTACAGCCATAACAGAGTCTCACTGTGATGTAGACTATTCCCTAATCTTAGTTACAGCCATAACAGAGTGTCACTGTGATCTAGGCTTTTCCCTAACCTTAGTTACAGCCATAACAGAGTGTCACTGTGATGTAGACTATTCCCTAAACTTAGTTACAGTTATAACAGAGTGTCACTGTGATGTACGCTTTTCCCTAAACTTAGTTTCAGATATAACAGAGTGTCACTGTGATGTAGGCTTTTCCCTAAACTTATTTACAGTTATAACAGAGTGTCACTGTGATGTAGGCTTTTCCCTAAACTTAGTTTCTGTTATAATAGAGTGTCACTGTGATGTAGGCTTTTCCCTAAACTTAGTTACAGCCATAACAAAGTGTCACTGTGATGTAGACTATTCCCTAAACTTAGTTACAGCCATAACAGAGTGTCACTGTGATCTAGGCTTTTCCCTAAGCTTAGTTACAGCCATAACAGAGTGTCACTGTGATGTAGACTATTCCCTAAACTTATTTACAGCCATAACAGAGTGTCACTGTGATGTAGGCTTTTCCCTAAACTTAGTTACAGTTATAACAGAGTGTCACTGTGATGTATCTTTTCCCTAAACTTAGTTACAGTTATAACAGAGTCTCACTGTAATGTAGACTATTCCCTAAACTTATTTACAGCCATAACAGAGTGTCACTGTGATGTAGCTTTTCCCTAAACTTAGTTACAGTTATAACAGAGTGTCACTGTGATGTAGACTATTACCTAAACTTATTTACAGCCATAACAGAGTGTCACTGTGATGTAGCTTTTCCCTAAACTTAGTTACAGCCATAACAGAGTCTCACTGTGATGTAGACTATTCCCTAATCTTAGTTACAGCCATAACAGAGTGTCACTGTGATCTAGGCTTTTCCCTAACCTTAGTTACAGCCATAACAGAGTGTCACTGTGATGTAGACTATTCCCTAAACTTAGTTACAGTTATAACAGAGTGTCACTGTGATGTACGCTTTTCCCTAAACTTAGTTTCAGATATAACAGAGTGTCACTGTGATGTAGGCTTTTCCCTAAACTTATTTACAGTTATAACAGAGTGTCACTGTGATGTAGGCTTTTCCCTAAACTTAGTTTCAGTTAAAACAGAGTGTCACTGTGATGTAGGCTTTTCCCTAAGCTTAGTTACAGCCATAACAGAGTGTCACTGTGATGTCGGCTTTTCCCTAGACTTAGTTACAGCCATAACAGAGTGTCGCTGTGATGTAGGCTTTTCCCTAAACTTAGTTACTGTTATAACAGAGTGTCACTGTGATGTAGGCTTTTCCCTAAACATAGTTACAGCAATTACAGAGTGTCACTGTGATGTAGGATTTTCCCTAAACTTAGTTTCAATTATAACAGAGTGTCACTGTGATGTAGGCTTATGCCTAAGCTTAGTTACAGCCATAACAGAGTGTCACTGTGATGTAGGCTATTCCCTAAACTTAATTACAGTTATAACAGAGTGTCACTGTGATGTAGACTTTTCCCTAAACTTAGTTACAGTTATAACAGAGTGTCACTGTGATGTAGGCTTTTCCCTAAACTTAGTTACAGTTATAACAGAGTGTCACTGTGATTTAGGCTTTTCCCTAAACTTAGTTTCAGTTATAATAGTGTCACTGTGATGTAGGCTTTTTCCTAAACATAGTTTCAGTTATAACAGAGTGTCACTGTGATGTAGGCTTTTCCCTAAACTTAGTTACAGCCATAACAGAGTGTCACTGTGATGTAGACTATTCCCTAAACTTAGTTACAGCCATAACAGAGTGTCACTGTGATGTAGGCTTTTCCCTAAACTTAGTTACAGCCATAACAGAGTGTCACTGTGATGTAGGCTATTCCCTAAACTTAGTTAGAGTTATAACAGAGTGTCACTGTGATGTAGGCTTTTCCCTAAACTTAGTTACAGTTATAACAGAGTGTCACTGTGATGTAGGCTTTTGCCTAAACTTAGTTACAGTTATAACAGAGTGTCACTGTGATGTAGGCTTTTCCCTAAACTTAGTTACAGCCATAACAGAGTGTCACTGTGATGTAGGCTTTTCCCTAAACTTAGTTTCAGTTATAACAGAGTGTCAATGTGATGTAGGCTTTTCCCTAAACTTAGTTACAGCCATAACAGAGTGTCACTGTGATGTAGGCTTTTCCCTAAGCTTAGTTTCAGCCATAACAGAGTGTCACTGTGATGTAGGCTATTCCCTAAACTTAGTTACAGTTATAACAGAGTGTCACTGTGATGTAGACTTTTCCCTAAACTTAGTTACAGCAATAACAGAGTGTCACTGAGATGTAGGCTTTTCCCTAAATTAGTTTCAGTTATAACAGAGTGTCACTGTGATGTAGGCTTTTCCCTAAACTTAGTTACAGTTATAACAGAGTGTCACTGTGATGTAGGATTTTCCCTAAACTTAGTTACAGCCATAACAGAGTGTCGCTGTGATGTAGGCTTTTCCCTAAACTTAGTTACAGTTATAACAGAGTGTCACTGTGATGTAGGCTTTTCCCTAAACATAGTTACAGCAATTACAGAGTGTCATGTGATGTAGGATTTTCCCTAAACTTAGTTTCAGTTATAACAGAGTGTCACTGTGATGTAGGCTTATCCCTAAGTTTAGTTACAGCCATAACAGAGTGTCACTGTGATGTAGGCTATTCCCTAAACTTAGTTACAGTTATATCAGAGTGTCACTGTGATGTAGACTTTTCCCTAAACTTAGTTACAGCATTAACAGAGTGTCACTGTGATGTAGGCTTTTCCCTAAACTTAGTTACAGTTATAACAGAGTGTCACTGTGATTTAGGCTTTTCCCTAAACTTACTTTCAGTTATGATAGTGTCACTGTGATGTAGGCTTTTCCCTAAAATTAGTTTCAGTTATAACAGAGTGTCACTGTGATGTAGGCTTTTCCCTAAACTTAGTTACAGCCATAACAGAGTCTCACTGTGATGTAGACTATTCCCTAAACTTAGTTACAGCCATAACAGAGTGTCACTGTGATGTAGGCTTTTCCCTAAACTTAGTTACAGCCATAACAGAGTGTCACTGTGATGTAGGCTATTCCCTAAACTTAGTTACAGTTATAACAGAGTGTCACTGTGATGTAGGCTTTTCCCTAAACTTAGTTGCAGCCATAACAGAGTGTCACTGTGATGTAGGCTTTTCCCTAAACTTAGTTACAGTTATAACAGAGTGTCACTGTGATGTAGGCTTTTCCCTAAACTTAGTTACAGCCATAACAGAGTGTCACTGTGATGTAGGCTTTTCCCTAAACTTAGTTACAGTTATAACAGAGTGTCACTGTGATGTAGGCTTTTCCCTAAACATAGTTACAGCTATAACAGAGTGTCACTGTGATGTAGGCTTTTCCCTAAACTTAGTTACAGCCATAACAGAGTCTCACTGTGATGTAGACTATTCCCTAAACTTAGTTACAGCCATAACAGAGTGTCACTGTGATGTAGGCTTTTCCCTAAACTTAGTTACAGTTATAACAGAGTGTCACTGTGATGTAGGCTTTTCCCTAAACTTAGTTTCAGTTATAACAGAGTGTCACTGTGATGTAGGCTTTTCCCTAAACTTAGTTACAGTAATAACAGAGTGTCACTGTGATGTAGGCTTTTCCCTAAACTTAGTTTCAGTTATAACAGAGTGTCACTGTGATGTAGGCTTTTCCCTAAACTTAGTTTCAGTTATAACAGAGTGTCACTGTGATGTAGGCTTTTCCCTAAACTTAGTTTCAGTTATAACAGAGTGTCACTGTGATGTTGGCTTTTCCCTAAACGCAGTTACAGCCATAACAGAGTGTCGCTGTGATGTTGGCTTTTCCCTAAACTTAGTTTCAGTTATAACAGAGTGTCACTGTGATGTAGGCTTTTCCCTAAACTTAGTTACAGCCATAACAGAGTGTCACTGTGATGTAGGCTTTTCCCTAAACTTAGTTACAGTTATAACAGAGTGTCACTGTGATGTAGGATTTTCCCTAAACTTAATTTCAGTTATAACAGAGTGTCACTGTGATGTAGGCTTTTCCCTAAGCTTTGTTACAGCCATAACAGAGTGTCACTGTGATGTAGGCTATTCCCTAAACTTAGTTACAGTTATAACAGAGTGTCACTGTGATGTAGACTTTTCCCTAAACTTAGTTACAGTTATAACAGAGTGTCACTGTGATGTAGGCTGTTCCTTAAACTTAGTTTCAGTTATAACAGAGTGTCACTGTGATGTAGGATTTTCACTGAACATAGTTTCAGTTATAACAGAGTGTCACTGTGATGTAGGCTTTTCCCTAAACTTAGTTACAGCCATAACAGAGTGTCGCTGTGATGTTGGCTTTTCCCTAAACTTAGTTTCAGTTATAACAGAGTGTCACTGTGATGTAGGCTTTTCCCTAAACTTAGTTACAGCCATAACAGAGTGTCACTGTGATGTAGGCTTTTCCCTAAACTTAGTTACAGTTATAACAGAGTGTCACTGTGATGTAGGATTTTCCCTAAACTTAGTTTCAGTTATAACAGAGTGTCACTGTGATGTAGGCTTTTCCCTAAGCTTAGTTACAGCCATAACAGAGTGTCACTGTGATGTTGGCTATTCCCTAAACTTAGTTACAGTTATAACAGAGTGCCACTGTGATGTAGACTTTTCCCTAAACTTAGTTACAGTTATAACAGAGTGTCACTGTGATGTTGGATTTTCCCTAAACTTAGTTACAGCAATAACAGAGTGTCACTGTGATGTAGGCTTTTCGGTAAACTTAGTTTCAGTAATAACAGAGTGTCACTGTGATGTTGGCTTTTCCCTAAACTTAGTTACAGTTATAACAGAGTGTCGCTGTGATGTAGGCTTTTCCCTAAACTTAGTTACAGCCATAACAGAGTGTCGCTGTGATGTAGGCTTTTCCCTAAACTTAGTTATAGTTATAACAGAGTGTCACTGTGATGTAGACTTTTCCCTAAACTTAGTTACAATTATAACAGAGTGTCACTGTGATGTAGGCTTTTCCCTAAACTTAGTTACAACAGTAACAGAGTGTCACTGTGACGTTGGCTTTTCCCTAAACTTAGTTTCAGTTATAACAGAGTGTCACTGTGATGTAGGCTTTTCCCTAAACTTAGTTACAGTTATAACAGAGTGTCACTGTGATGTAGGCTTTTCCCTGAACTTAGTTACAGCCATAACAGAGTGTCGCTGTGATGTAGGCTTTTCTCTAAACTTAGTTACAGTTATAACAGAGTGTCACTGTGATGTAGGCTTTTCCCTAAACTTAGTTACAGCAATAACAGAGTGTCACTGTGATGTAGGATTTTCCCTAACCTTAGTTTCAGTTATAACAGAGTGTCACTGTGATGTAGGCTTTTCGCTAAACTTAGTTACAGCCATAACAGAGTGTCGCTGTGATGTTGGCTTTTCCCTAAACTTAGTTTCAGTTATAACAGAGTGTCACTGTGATGTAGGCTTTTCCCTAATCTTAGTTACAGCCACAACAGAGTGTCACTGTGATGTAGGCTTTTCCCTAAACTTAGTTACAGCCATAAGAGAGTCTCACTGTGATGTAGACTATTCCCTAAACTTATTTACAGCCTTAACAGAGTGTCACTGTGATGTTGGCTATTCCCTAAACTTAGTTACAGTTATAACAGAGTGTCACTGTGATGTAGGCTTTTCCCTAAACTTAGTTTCAGTTATAACAGAGTGTCACTGTGATGTAGGCTTTTCCCTAAACTTAGTTACAGTAATAACAGAGTGTCACTGTGATGTAGGCTTTTCCCTAAACTTAGTTTCAGTTATAACAGAGTGTCACTGTGATGTAGGCTTTTCCCTAAACTTAGTTTCAGTTATAACAGAGTGTCACTGTGCTGTAGGCTTTTCCCTAAACTTAGTTTCAGTTATAACAGAGTGTCACTGTGATGTAGGCTTTTCCCTAAACGCTGTTACAGCCATAACAGAGTGTCGCTGTGATGTAGGCTTTTCCCTAAACTTAGTTTCAGTTATAACAGAGTGTCACTGTGATGTAGGCTTTTCCCTAAACTTAGTTACAGCCATAACAGAGTGTCACTGTGATGTAGGCTTTTCCCTAAACTTAGTTACAGTTATAACAGAGTGTGACTGTGATGTAGGATTTTCCCTAAACTTAATTTCAGTTATAACAGAGTGTCACTGTGATGTAGGCTTTTCCCTAAGCTTTGTTACAGCCATAACAGAGTGTCACTGTGATGTAGGCTATTCCCTAAACTTAGTTACAGTTATAACAGAGTGTCACTGTGATGTAGGCTTTTCCTTAAACTTAGTTTCAGTTATAACAGAGTGGCACTGTGATGTAGGATTTTCACTGAACATAGTTTCAGTTATAACAGAGTGTCACTGTGATGTAGGCTTTTCCCTAAACGCAGTTACAGCCATAACAGAGTGTCGCTGTGATGTTGGCTTTTCCCTAAACTTAATTTCAGTTATAACAGAGTGTCACTGTGATGTAGGCTTTTCCCTAAACTTAGTTACAGCCATAACAGAGTGTCACTGTGATGAAGGCTTTTCCCTAAACTTAGTTACAGTTATAACAGAGTGTCACTGTGATGTAGGATTTTCCCTAAACTTAGTTTCAGTTATAACAGAGTGTCACTGTGATGTAGGCTTTTCCCTAAGCTTAGTTACAGCCATAACAGAGTGTCACTGTGATGTAGGCTATTCCCTAAACTTAGTTACAGTTATAACAGAGTGCCACTGTGATGTAGACTTTTCCCTAAACTTAGTTACAGTTATAACAGAGTGTCACTGTGATGTAGGATTTTCCCTAAACTTGGTTACAGCAATAACAGAGTGTCACTGTGATGTAGGCTTTTCGGTAAACTTAGTTTCAGTTATAACAGAGTGTCACTGTGATGTAGGCTTTTCCCTAAATTTAGTTACAGTTATAACAGAGTGTCGCTGTGATGTCGGCTTTTCCCTAAACTTAGTTACAGCCATAACAGAGTGTCGCTGTGATGTAGGCTTTTCCCTAAACTTAGTTATAGTTATATCAGAGTGTCACTGTGATGTAGACTTTTCCCTAAACTTAGTTACAATTATAACAGAGTGTCACTGTGATGTAGGCTTTTCCCTAAACTTAGTTACAGCAGTAACAGAGTGTCACTGTGACGTTGGCTTTTCCCTCAACTTAGTTTCAGTTATAACAGAGTGTCACTGTGATGTAGGCTTTTCCCTAAACTTAGTTACAGTTATAACAGAGTGTCACTGTGATGTAGGCTTTTCCCTGAACTTAGTTACAGCCATAACAGAGTGTCGCTGTGATGTAGGCTTTTCTCTAAACTTAGTTACAGTTATAACAGAGTGTCAATGTGATGTAGGCTTTTACCTAAACTTAGTTACAGCAATAACAGAGTGTCACTGTGATGTAGGATTTTCCCTAACCTTAGTTTCAGTTATAACAGAGTGTCACTGTGATGTAGGCTTTTCCCTAAACTTAGTTACAGCCATAACAGAGTGTCGCTGTGATGTAGGCTTTTCCCTAAACTTAGTTTCAGTTATAACAGAGTCTCACTGTGATGTCGGCTTTTCCCTAAACTTAGTTACAATTATAACAGAGTGTTACTGTGATGTAGGCTTTTCCCTAAACATAGTTACAGCTATAACAGAGTGTCACTGTGATGTAGGCTTTTCCCTAAACTTAGTTACAGCCATAACAGAGTCTCACTGTGATGTAGACTATTCCCTAAACTTAGTTACAGCCATAACAGAGTGTCACTGTGATGTAGACTATTCTCTAAACTTTTTTACAGCCATAACAGAGTGTCACTGTGATCTAGGCTTTTCCCTAAGCTTAGTTACAGCCATAACAGAGTGTCACTGTGATGTAGACTATTCCCTAAACTTATTTACAGCCATAACAGAGTGTCACTGTGATGTAGGCTTTTCCCTAAACTTAGTTACAGTTATAACAGAGTGTCACTGTGATGTATCTTTTCCCTAAACTTAGTTACAGTTATAGCAGAGTCTCACTGTGATGTAGACTATTCCCTAAACTTATTTACAGCCATAACAGAGTGTCACTGTGATGTAGCTTTTCCCTAAACTTAGTTACAGTTTTAACAGAGTGTCACTGAGATGTAGACTATTACCTAAACTTATTTACAGCCATAACAGAGTGTCACTGTGATGTAGCTTTTCCCTATACTTAGTTACAGCCATAACAGAGTCTCACTGTGATGTAGACTATTCCCTAAACTTAGTTACAGCCATAACAGAGTGTCACTGTGATCTAGGCTTTTCCCTAACCTTAGTTACAGCCATAACAGAGTGTCACTGTGATGTTGACTATTCCCTAAACTTAGTTACAGTTATAACAGAGTGTCACTGTGATGTAGGCTTTTCCTTATCCTAGTTTCAGATATAACAGAGTGTCACTGTGATGTAGGCTTTTCCCTAAACTTAGTTTCAGTTATAACAGAGTGTCACTGTGATGTAGGCTTTTCCCTAAACTTAGTTACAGTTATAACAGAGTGTCACTGTGATGTAGGCTTTTCCCTAAACTTAGTTACAGCCATAACAGAGTGTCGCTGTGATGTAGGCTTTTCCCTAAACTTAGTTACAGTTATAACAGAGTGTCACTGTGATGTAGGCTTTTCCCTAAACATAGTTACAGCAATTACAGAGTGTCACTGTGATGTAGGATTTTCCCTAAACTTAGTTTCAGTTATAACAGAGTGTCACTGTGATGTAGGCTTATCCCTAAGCTTAGTTACAGCCATAACAGATTGTCACTGTGATGTAGGCTATTCCCTAAACTTAGTTACAGTTATAACAGAGTGTCACTGTGATGTAGGCTTTTCCCTAAACTTAGTTACAGCAATAACAGAGTGTCACTGTGATGTAGGCTTTTCCCTAAACTTAGTTACAGTTATAACAGAGTGTCACTGTGATTTAGGCTTTTGCCTAAACTTACTTTCAGTTATGATAGTGTCACTGTGATGTAGGCTTTTCCCTAAACTTAGTTTTTGTTATAACAGAGTGTCACTGTGATGTAGGCTTTTCCCTAAACTTAGTTACAGCCATAACAGAGTGTCACTGTGATGTAGACTATTCCCTAAACTTAGTTACAGCCATAACAGAGTGTCACTGTGATGTACGCTTTTCCCTAAACTTAGTTACAGTTATAACAGAGTGTCACTGTGATGTAGGCTTTTCCCTAAACTTAGTTACAGTTATAACAGAGTGTCACTGTGATGTAGGCTTTTCCCTAAACTTAGTTACAGCCATAACAGAGTGTCACTGTGATGTAGGCTTTTCCCTAAACTTAGTTACAGTTATAACAGAGTGTCACTGTGATGTAGGCTTTTCCCTAAACATAGTTACAGCTATAACAGAGTGTCACTGTGATGTAGGCTTTTCCCTAAACTTAGTTACAGCCATAACAGACTCTCACTGTGATGTAGACTATTCCCTAAACTTAGTTACAGCCATAACAGAGTGTCACTGTGATGTAGGCTTTTCCCTAAACTTTGTTTCAGTTATAACAGAGTGTCACTGTGATGTAGGCTTTTCCCTAAACTTAGTTACAGTTATAACAGAGTGTCACCGTGATGTAGGCTTTTCCCTAAACTTAGTTACAGTTATAACAGAGTGTCACTGTGATGTAGGCTTTTCCCTAAACTTTGTTTCAGTTATAACAGAGTGTCACTGTGATGTAGGCTTTTCCCTAAACTTAGTTACAGTAATAACAGAGTGTCACTGTGATGTAGGCTTTTCCCTAAACTTAGTTTCAGTTATAACAGAGTGTCACTGTGTTGTAAGGCTTTTCCCTAAACTTAGTTTCAGTTATAACAGAGTGTCACTGTGATGTAGGCTTTTCCCTAAACTTAGTTTCAGTTATAACAGAGTGTCACTGTGATGTAGGCTTTTCCCTAAACGCAGTTACAGCCATAACAGAGTGTCGCTGTGATGTTGGCTTTTCCCTAAACTTAGTTTCAGTTATAACAGAGTGTCACTGTGATGTAGGCTTTTCCCTAAACTTAGTTACAGCCCTAACAGAGTGTCACTGTGATGTAGGCTTTTTCCTAAACTTAGTTACAGTTATAACAGAGTGTCACTGTGATGTAGGATTTTCCCTAAACTTAATTTCAGTTATAACAGAGTGTCACTGTGATGTAGGCTTTTCCCTAAGCTTTGTTACAGCCATAACACAGTGTCACTGTGATGTAGGCTATTCCCTAAACTTAGTTACAGTTATAACAGAGTGTCACTGTGATGTAGACTTTTCCCTAAACTTAGTTACAGTTATAACAGAGTGTCACTGTGATGTAGGCTTTTCCTTAAACTTAGTTTCAGTTATAACAGAGTGTCACTGTGATGTAGGATTTTCACTGAACATAGTTTCAGTTATAACAGAGTGTCACTGTGATGTAGGCTTTTCCCTAAACTTAGTTACAGCCATAACAGAGTGTCGCTGTGATGTTGGCTTTTCCCTAAACTTAGTTTCAGTTATAACAGAGTGTCACTGTGATGTAGGCTTTTCCCTAAACTTAGTTACAGACATAACAGAGTGTCACTGTGATGTCGGCTTTTCCCTAAGCTTAGTTACAGCCATAACAGAGTGTCACTGTGATGTAGGATTTTCCCTAAACTTAGTTTCAGTTATACCAGAGTGTCACTGTGATGTAGGCTTTTCCCTAAGCTTAGTTACAGCCATAACAGAGTGTCACTGTGATGTAGGCTATTCCCTAAACTTAGTTACAGTTATAACAGAGTGCCACTGTGATGTAGACTTTTTTCTAAACTTAGTTACAGTTATAACAGAGTGTCACTGTCATGTAGGATTTTCCCTAAACTTAGTTACAGCAATAACAGAGTGTCACTGTGATGTAGGCTTTTCGGTAAACTTAGTTTCAGTTATAACAGAGTGTCACTGTGATGTAGGCTTTTCCGTAAACTTAGTTACAGTTATAACAGAGTG
The DNA here is from genome assembly GCF_964194155.1 of Cetorhinus maximus. Lineage (NCBI taxonomy): Eukaryota > Metazoa > Chordata > Chondrichthyes > Lamniformes > Cetorhinidae > Cetorhinus > Cetorhinus maximus. The sequence continues at coordinate 24,475 of NW_027598114.1, forward strand.
TCACTGTGATGTAGGCTTTTCCCTAAACTTAGTTACAGCCATAACAGAGTGTCGCTGTGATGTAGGCTTTTCCCTAAACTTAGTTACAGTTATAACAGAGTGTCACTGTGATGTAGACTTTTCCCTAAACTTAGTTACAGTTATAACAGAGTGTCACTGTGATGTAGTCTTTTCCCTAAACTTAGTTACAGCAGTAACAGAGTGTCACTGTGATGTTGGCTTTTCCCTAAACTTAGTTTCAGTTATAACAGAGTGTCACTGTGATGTAGGCTTTTCCCTAAACTTAGTTACAGTTAGAACAGAGTGTCACTGTGATGTAGGCTTTTCCCTGAACTTAGTTACAGCCATAACAGAGTGTCGCTGTGATGTAGGCTTTTCCCTAAACTTCGTTACAGTTATAACAGAGTGTCACTGTGATGTAGGCTTTTCCCTAAACTTAGTTACAGCAATAACAGAGTGTCACTGTGATGTAGGATTTTCCCTAACCTTAGTTTCAGTTATAACAGAGTGTCACTGTGATGTCGGCTTTTTCCTAAACTTAGTTACAGCCATAACAGAGTGTCGCTGTGATGTAGGCTTTTCCCTAAACTTAGTTTCAGTTATAACAGAGTGTCACTGTGATGTAGGCTTTTCCCTAAACTTAGTTACAGCCACAACAGAGTGTCACTGTGATGTTGGCTTTTCCCTAAACTTAGTTACAGCCATAAGAGAGTCTCACTGTGATGTAGACTATTCCCTAAACTTATTTACAGCCATAACAGAGTGTCACTGTGATGTAGGCTTTTCCCTAAACTTAGTTACAGTTATAACAGAGTGTCATTGTGATGTAGGCTTTTCCCTAAACTTAGTTACATCAATAACAGAGTCTCACTGTGATGTAGGCTTTTCCCTAAACTTAGTTACAGTTATAACAGAGTGTCACTGTGATGTAGGCTATTCCTTAAACTTAGTTACAGTTATAACAGAGTGTCACTGTGATGTAGACTTTTCCCTAAACGTAGTTACAGCAATAACAGAGTGTCACTGTGATGTAGGCTTTTCCCTCAACTTAGTTTCAGCAATAACAGAGTGTCACTGTGATGTAGGCTTTTCCCTAAACTTAGCTTCAGTTATAACAGAGTGTCACTGTGATGTAGGCTTTTCCCTAAACTTAGTTACAGTTATAACAGAGCGTCACTGTGATGTAGGCTTTTCCCTAAACTTAGTTACAGCCATAACAGTGTGTCGCTGTGATGTAGGCTTTTCCCTAAACTTAGTTACAGTTATAACAGAGTGTCACTGTGATGTAGGCTTTTCCCTAAACTTAGTTACAGCAATGACAGAGTGTCACTGTGATGTAGTATTTTCCCTAAACTTAGTTTCAGTTATAACAGAGTGTCACTGTGATGTAGGCTTTTCCCTAAACTTAGTTTCAGTTATAACAGAGTGTCACTGTGATGTAGGCTTATCCCTATACTTTGTTACAGCCATAACGGAGTGTCACTGTGATGTAGGCTTTTCCCTAAACTTAGTTTCAGTTATAACAGAGTGTCACTGTGTTGTAGGCTTTTCCCTAAACTTAGTTTCAGTTATAACAGAGTGTCACTGTGATGTAGGCTTTTCCCTAAACTTAGTTTCAGTTATAACAGAGTGTCACTGTGATGTAGGCTTTTCCCTAAACGCAGTTACAGCCATAACAGAGTGTCGCTGTGATGTTGGCTTTTCCCTAAACTTAGTTTCAGTTATAACAGAGTGTCACTGTGATGTAGGCTTTTCCCTAAACTTAGTTACAGCCCTAACAGAGTGTCACTGTGATGTAGGCTTTTTCCTAAACTTAGTTACAGTTATAACAGAGTGTCACTGTGATGTAGGATTTTCCCTAAACTTAATTTCAGTTATAACAGAGTGTCACTGTGATGTAGGCTTTTCCCTAAGCTTTGTTACAGCCATAACAGAGTGTCACTGTGATGTAGGCTATTCCCTAAACTTAGTTACAGTTATAACAGAGTGTCACTGTGATGTAGACTTTTCCCTAAACTTAGTTACAGTTATAACAGAGTGTCACTGTGATGTAGGCTTTTCCTTAAACTTAGTTTCAGTTATAACAGAGTGTCACTGTGATGTAGGATTTTCACTGAACATAGTTTCAGTTATAACAGAGTGTCACTGTGATGTAGGCTTTTCCCTAAACTTAGTTACAGCCATAACAGAGTGTCGCTGTGATGTTGGCTTTTCCCTAAACTTAGTTTCAGTTATAACAGAGTGTCACTGTGATGTAGGCTTTTCCCTAAACTTAGTTACAGACATAACAGAGTGTCACTGTGATGTCGGCTTTTCCCTAAGCTTAGTTACAGCCATAACAGAGTGTCACTGTGATGTAGGATTTTCCCTAAACTTAGTTTCAGTTATACCAGAGTGTCACTGTGATGTAGGCTTTTCCCTAAGCTTAGTTACAGCCATAACAGAGTGTCACTGTGATGTAGGCTATTCCCTAAACTTAGTTACAGTTATAACAGAGTGCCACTGTGATGTAGACTTTTTTCTAAACTTAGTTACAGTTATAACAGAGTGTCACTGTCATGTAGGATTTTCCCTAAACTTAGTTACAGCAATAACAGAGTGTCACTGTGATGTAGGCTTTTCGGTAAACTTAGTTTCAGTTATAACAGAGTGTCACTGTGATGTAGGCTTTTCCCTAAACTTAGTTACAGTTATAACAGAGTGTCACTGTGATGTAGGCTTTTCCCTAAACTTAGTTACAGCCATAACAGAGTGTCGCTGTGATGTAGGCTTTTCCCTAAACTTAGTTACAGTTATAACAGAGTGTCACTGTGATGTAGACTTTTCCCTAAACTTAGTTACAGTTATAACAGAGTGTCACTGTGATGTAGGCTTTTCCCTAAACTTAGTTACAGCAGTAACAGAGTGTCACTGTGATGTTGGCTTTTCCCTAAACTTAGTTTCAGTTATAACAGAGTGTCACTGTGATGTAGGCTTTTCCCTAAACTTAGTTACAGTTAGAACAGAGTGTCACTGTGATGTAGGCTTTTCCCTGAACTTAGTTACAGCCATAACAGAGTGTCGCTGTGATGTAGGCTTTTCCCTAAACTTAGTTTCTGTTATAATAGAGTGTCACTGTGATGTAGGCTTTTCCCTAAACTTAGTTACAGCCATAACAAAGTGTCACTGTGATGTAGAATATTCCCTAAACTTAGTTACAGCCATAACAGAGTGTCACTGTGATCTAGGCTTTTCCCTAAGCTTAGTTACAGCCATAACAGAGTGTCACTGTGATGTAGACTATTCCCTAAACTTATTTACAGCCATAACAGAGTGTCACTGTGATGTAGGCTTTTCCCTAAACTTAGTTACAGTTATAACAGAGTGTCACTGTGATGTATCTTTTCCCTAAACTTAGTTACAGTTATAACAGAGTCTCACTGTGATGTAGACTATTCCCTAAACTTATTTACAGCCATAACAGAGTGTCACTGTGATGTAGCTTTTCCCTAAACTTAGTTACAGTTATAACAGAGTGTCACTGTGATGTAGACTATTACCTAAACTTATTTACAGCCATAACAGAGTGTCACTGTGATGTAGCTTTTCCCTAAACTTAGTTACAGCCATAACAGAGTCTCACTGTGATGTAGACTATTCCCTAATCTTAGTTACAGCCATAACAGAGTGTCACTGTGATCTAGGCTTTTCCCTAACCTTAGTTACAGCCATAACAGAGTGTCACTGTGATGTAGACTATTCCCTAAACTTAGTTACAGTTATAACAGAGTGTCACTGTGATGTACGCTTTTCCCTAAACTTAGTTTCAGATATAACAGAGTGTCACTGTGATGTAGGCTTTTCCCTAAACTTATTTACAGTTATAACAGAGTGTCACTGTGATGTAGGCTTTTCCCTAAACTTAGTTTCTGTTATAATAGAGTGTCACTGTGATGTAGGCTTTTCCCTAAACTTAGTTACAGCCATAACAAAGTGTCACTGTGATGTAGACTATTCCCTAAACTTAGTTACAGCCATAACAGAGTGTCACTGTGATCTAGGCTTTTCCCTAAGCTTAGTTACAGCCATAACAGAGTGTCACTGTGATGTAGACTATTCCCTAAACTTATTTACAGCCATAACAGAGTGTCACTGTGATGTAGGCTTTTCCCTAAACTTAGTTACAGTTATAACAGAGTGTCACTGTGATGTATCTTTTCCCTAAACTTAGTTACAGTTATAACAGAGTCTCACTGTAATGTAGACTATTCCCTAAACTTATTTACAGCCATAACAGAGTGTCACTGTGATGTAGCTTTTCCCTAAACTTAGTTACAGTTATAACAGAGTGTCACTGTGATGTAGACTATTACCTAAACTTATTTACAGCCATAACAGAGTGTCACTGTGATGTAGCTTTTCCCTAAACTTAGTTACAGCCATAACAGAGTCTCACTGTGATGTAGACTATTCCCTAATCTTAGTTACAGCCATAACAGAGTGTCACTGTGATCTAGGCTTTTCCCTAACCTTAGTTACAGCCATAACAGAGTGTCACTGTGATGTAGACTATTCCCTAAACTTAGTTACAGTTATAACAGAGTGTCACTGTGATGTACGCTTTTCCCTAAACTTAGTTTCAGATATAACAGAGTGTCACTGTGATGTAGGCTTTTCCCTAAACTTATTTACAGTTATAACAGAGTGTCACTGTGATGTAGGCTTTTCCCTAAACTTAGTTTCAGTTAAAACAGAGTGTCACTGTGATGTAGGCTTTTCCCTAAGCTTAGTTACAGCCATAACAGAGTGTCACTGTGATGTCGGCTTTTCCCTAGACTTAGTTACAGCCATAACAGAGTGTCGCTGTGATGTAGGCTTTTCCCTAAACTTAGTTACTGTTATAACAGAGTGTCACTGTGATGTAGGCTTTTCCCTAAACATAGTTACAGCAATTACAGAGTGTCACTGTGATGTAGGATTTTCCCTAAACTTAGTTTCAATTATAACAGAGTGTCACTGTGATGTAGGCTTATGCCTAAGCTTAGTTACAGCCATAACAGAGTGTCACTGTGATGTAGGCTATTCCCTAAACTTAATTACAGTTATAACAGAGTGTCACTGTGATGTAGACTTTTCCCTAAACTTAGTTACAGTTATAACAGAGTGTCACTGTGATGTAGGCTTTTCCCTAAACTTAGTTACAGTTATAACAGAGTGTCACTGTGATTTAGGCTTTTCCCTAAACTTAGTTTCAGTTATAATAGTGTCACTGTGATGTAGGCTTTTTCCTAAACATAGTTTCAGTTATAACAGAGTGTCACTGTGATGTAGGCTTTTCCCTAAACTTAGTTACAGCCATAACAGAGTGTCACTGTGATGTAGACTATTCCCTAAACTTAGTTACAGCCATAACAGAGTGTCACTGTGATGTAGGCTTTTCCCTAAACTTAGTTACAGCCATAACAGAGTGTCACTGTGATGTAGGCTATTCCCTAAACTTAGTTAGAGTTATAACAGAGTGTCACTGTGATGTAGGCTTTTCCCTAAACTTAGTTACAGTTATAACAGAGTGTCACTGTGATGTAGGCTTTTGCCTAAACTTAGTTACAGTTATAACAGAGTGTCACTGTGATGTAGGCTTTTCCCTAAACTTAGTTACAGCCATAACAGAGTGTCACTGTGATGTAGGCTTTAACCTAAACTTAGTTTCAGTTATAACAGAGTGTCAATGTGATGTAGGCTTTTCCCTAAACTTAGTTACAGCCATAACAGAGTGTCACTGTGATGTAGGCTTTTCCCTAAGCTTAGTTTCAGCCATAACAGAGTGTCACTGTGATGTAGGCTATTCCCTAAACTTAGTTACAGTTATAACAGAGTGTCACTGTGATGTAGACTTTTCCCTAAACTTAGTTACAGCAATAACAGAGTGTCACTGAGATGTAGGCTTTTCCCTAAATTAGTTTCAGTTATAACAGAGTGTCACTGTGATGTAGGCTTTTCCCTAAACTTAGTTACAGTTATAACAGAGTGTCACTGTGATGTAGGATTTTCCCTAAACTTAGTTACAGCCATAACAGAGTGTCGCTGTGATGTAGGCTTTTCCCTAAACTTAGTTACAGTTATAACAGAGTGTCACTGTGATGTAGGCTTTTCCCTAAACATAGTTACAGCAATTACAGAGTGTCATGTGATGTAGGATTTTCCCTAAACTTAGTTTCAGTTATAACAGAGTGTCACTGTGATGTAGGCTTATCCCTAAGTTTAGTTACAGCCATAACAGAGTGTCACTGTGATGTAGGCTATTCCCTAAACTTAGTTACAGTTATATCAGAGTGTCACTGTGATGTAGACTTTTCCCTAAACTTAGTTACAGCATTAACAGAGTGTCACTGTGATGTAGGCTTTTCCCTAAACTTAGTTACAGTTATAACAGAGTGTCACTGTGATTTAGGCTTTTCCCTAAACTTACTTTCAGTTATGATAGTGTCACTGTGATGTAGGCTTTTCCCTAAAATTAGTTTCAGTTATAACAGAGTGTCACTGTGATGTAGGCTTTTCCCTAAACTTAGTTACAGCCATAACAGAGTCTCACTGTGATGTAGACTATTCCCTAAACTTAGTTACAGCCATAACAGAGTGTCACTGTGATGTAGGCTTTTCCCTAAACTTAGTTACAGCCATAACAGAGTGTCACTGTGATGTAGGCTATTCCCTAAACTTAGTTACAGTTATAACAGAGTGTCACTGTGATGTAGGCTTTTCCCTAAACTTAGTTGCAGCCATAACAGAGTGTCACTGTGATGTAGGCTTTTCCCTAAACTTAGTTACAGTTATAACAGAGTGTCACTGTGATGTAGGCTTTTCCCTAAACTTAGTTACAGCCATAACAGAGTGTCACTGTGATGTAGGCTTTTCCCTAAACTTAGTTACAGTTATAACAGAGTGTCACTGTGATGTAGGCTTTTCCCTAAACATAGTTACAGCTATAACAGAGTGTCACTGTGATGTAGGCTTTTCCCTAAACTTAGTTACAGCCATAACAGAGTCTCACTGTGATGTAGACTATTCCCTAAACTTAGTTACAGCCATAACAGAGTGTCACTGTGATGTAGGCTTTTCCCTAAACTTAGTTACAGTTATAACAGAGTGTCACTGTGATGTAGGCTTTTCCCTAAACTTAGTTTCAGTTATAACAGAGTGTCACTGTGATGTAGGCTTTTCCCTAAACTTAGTTACAGTAATAACAGAGTGTCACTGTGATGTAGGCTTTTCCCTAAACTTAGTTTCAGTTATAACAGAGTGTCACTGTGATGTAGGCTTTTCCCTAAACTTAGTTTCAGTTATAACAGAGTGTCACTGTGATGTAGGCTTTTCCCTAAACTTAGTTTCAGTTATAACAGAGTGTCACTGTGATGTTGGCTTTTCCCTAAACGCAGTTACAGCCATAACAGAGTGTCGCTGTGATGTTGGCTTTTCCCTAAACTTAGTTTCAGTTATAACAGAGTGTCACTGTGATGTAGGCTTTTCCCTAAACTTAGTTACAGCCATAACAGAGTGTCACTGTGATGTAGGCTTTTCCCTAAACTTAGTTACAGTTATAACAGAGTGTCACTGTGATGTAGGATTTTCCCTAAACTTAATTTCAGTTATAACAGAGTGTCACTGTGATGTAGGCTTTTCCCTAAGCTTTGTTACAGCCATAACAGAGTGTCACTGTGATGTAGGCTATTCCCTAAACTTAGTTACAGTTATAACAGAGTGTCACTGTGATGTAGACTTTTCCCTAAACTTAGTTACAGTTATAACAGAGTGTCACTGTGATGTAGGCTGTTCCTTAAATTTAGTTTCAGTTATAACAGAGTGTCACTGTGATGTAGGATTTTCACTGAACATAGTTTCAGTTATAACAGAGTGTCACTGTGATGTAGGCTTTTCCCTAAACTTAGTTACAGCCATAACAGAGTGTCGCTGTGATGTTGGCTTTTCCCTAAACTTAGTTTCAGTTATAACAGAGTGTCACTGTGATGTAGGCTTTTCCCTAAACTTAGTTACAGCCATAACAGAGTGTCACTGTGATGTAGGCTTTTCCCTAAACTTAGTTACAGTTATAACAGAGTGTCACTGTGATGTAGGATTTTCCCTAAACTTAGTTTCAGTTATAACAGAGTGTCACTGTGATGTAGGCTTTTCCCTAAGCTTAGTTACAGCCATAACAGAGTGTCACTGTGATGTTGGCTATTCCCTAAACTTAATTACAGTTATAACAGAGTGCCACTGTGATGTAGACTTTTCCCTAAACTTAGTTACAGTTATAACAGAGTGTCACTGTGATGTTGGATTTTCCCTAAACTTAGTTACAGCAATAACAGAGTGTCACTGTGATGTAGGCTTTTCGGTAAACTTAGTTTCAGTAATAACAGAGTGTCACTGTGATGTTGGCTTTTCCCTAAACTTAGTTACAGTTATAACAGAGTGTCGCTGTGATGTAGGCTTTTCCCTAAACTTAGTTACAGCCATAACAGAGTGTCGCTGTGATGTAGGCTTTTCCCTAAACTTAGTTATAGTTATAACAGAGTGTCACTGTGATGTAGACTTTTCCCTAAACTTAGTTACAATTATAACAGAGTGTCACTGTGATGTAGGCTTTTCCCTAAACTTAGTTACAACAGTAACAGAGTGTCACTGTGACGTTGGCTTTTCCCTAAACTTAGTTTCAGTTATAACAGAGTGTCACTGTGATGTAGGCTTTTCCCTAAACTTAGTTACAGTTATAACAGAGTGTCACTGTGATGTAGGCTTTTCCCTGAACTTAGTTACAGCCATAACAGAGTGTCGCTGTGATGTAGGCTTTTCTCTAAACTTAGTTACAGTTATAACAGAGTGTCACTGTGATGTAGGCTTTTCCCTAAACTTAGTTACAGCAATAACAGAGTGTCACTGTGATGTAGGATTTTCCCTAACCTTAGTTTCAGTTATAACAGAGTGTCACTGTGATGTAGGCTTTTCGCTAAACTTAGTTACAGCCATAACAGAGTGTCGCTGTGATGTTGGCTTTTCCCTAAACTTAGTTTCAGTTATAACAGAGTGTCACTGTGATGTAGGCTTTTCCCTAATCTTAGTTACAGCCACAACAGAGTGTCACTGTGATGTAGGCTTTTCCCTAAACTTAGTTACAGCCATAAGAGAGTCTCACTGTGATGTAGACTATTCCCTAAACTTATTTACAGCCTTAACAGAGTGTCACTGTGATGTTGGCTATTCCCTAAACTTAGTTACAGTTATAACAGAGTGTCACTGTGATGTAGGCTTTTCCCTAAACTTAGTTTCAGTTATAACAGAGTGTCACTGTGATGTAGGCTTTTCCCTAAACTTAGTTACAGTAATAACAGAGTGTCACTGTGATGTAGGCTTTTCCCTAAACTTAGTTTCAGTTATAACAGAGTGTCACTGTGATGTAGGCTTTTCCCTAAACTTAGTTTCAGTTATAACAGAGTGTCACTGTGCTGTAGGCTTTTCCCTAAACTTAGTTTCAGTTATAACAGAGTGTCACTGTGATGTAGGCTTTTCCCTAAACGCTGTTACAGCCATAACAGAGTGTCGCTGTGATGTAGGCTTTTCCCTAAACTTAGTTTCAGTTATAACAGAGTGTCACTGTGATGTAGGCTTTTCCCTAAACTTAGTTACAGCCATAACAGAGTGTCACTGTGATGTAGGCTTTTCCCTAAACTTAGTTACAGTTATAACAGAGTGTGACTGTGATGTAGGATTTTCCCTAAACTTAATTTCAGTTATAACAGAGTGTCACTGTGATGTAGGCTTTTCCCTAAGCTTTGTTACAGCCATAACAGAGTGTCACTGTGATGTAGGCTATTCCCTAAACTTAGTTACAGTTATAACAGAGTGTCACTGTGATGTAGGCTTTTCCTTAAACTTAGTTTCAGTTATAACAGAGTGGCACTGTGATGTAGGATTTTCACTGAACATAGTTTCAGTTATAACAGAGTGTCACTGTGATGTAGGCTTTTCCCTAAACGCAGTTACAGCCATAACAGAGTGTCGCTGTGATGTTGGCTTTTCCCTAAACTTAATTTCAGTTATAACAGAGTGTCACTGTGATGTAGGCTTTTCCCTAAACTTAGTTACAGCCATAACAGAGTGTCACTGTGATGAAGGCTTTTCCCTAAACTTAGTTACAGTTATAACAGAGTGTCACTGTGATGTAGGATTTTCCCTAAACTTAGTTTCAGTTATAACAGAGTGTCACTGTGATGTAGGCTTTTCCCTAAGCTTAGTTACAGCCATAACAGAGTGTCACTGTGATGTAGGCTATTCCCTAAACTTAGTTACAGTTATAACAGAGTGCCACTGTGATGTAGACTTTTCCCTAAACTTAGTTACAGTTATAACAGAGTGTCACTGTGATGTAGGATTTTCCCTAAACTTGGTTACAGCAATAACAGAGTGTCACTGTGATGTAGGCTTTTCGGTAAACTTAGTTTCAGTTATAACAGAGTGTCACTGTGATGTAGGCTTTTCCCTAAATTTAGTTACAGTTATAACAGAGTGTCGCTGTGATGTCGGCTTTTCCCTAAACTTAGTTACAGCCATAACAGAGTGTCGCTGTGATGTAGGCTTTTCCCTAAACTTAGTTATAGTTATATCAGAGTGTCACTGTGATGTAGACTTTTCCCTAAACTTAGTTACAATTATAACAGAGTGTCACTGTGATGTAGGCTTTTCCCTAAACTTAGTTACAGCAGTAACAGAGTGTCACTGTGACGTTGGCTTTTCCCTCAACTTAGTTTCAGTTATAACAGAGTGTCACTGTGATGTAGGCTTTTCCCTAAACTTAGTTACAGTTATAACAGAGTGTCACTGTGATGTAGGCTTTTCCCTGAACTTAGTTACAGCCATAACAGAGTGTCGCTGTGATGTAGGCTTTTCTCTAAACTTAGTTACAGTTATAACAGAGTGTCAATGTGATGTAGGCTTTTACCTAAACTTAGTTACAGCAATAACAGAGTGTCACTGTGATGTAGGATTTTCCCTAACCTTAGTTTCAGTTATAACAGAGTGTCACTGTGATGTAGGCTTTTCCCTAAACTTAGTTACAGCCATAACAGAGTGTCGCTGTGATGTAGGCTTTTCCCTAAACTTAGTTTCAGTTATAACAGAGTCTCACTGTGATGTCGGCTTTTCCCTAAACTTAGTTACAATTATAACAGAGTGTTACTGTGATGTAGGCTTTTCCCTAAACATAGTTACAGCTATAACAGAGTGTCACTGTGATGTAGGCTTTTCCCTAAACTTAGTTACAGCCATAACAGAGTCTCACTGTGATGTAGACTATTCCCTAAACTTAGTTACAGCCATAACAGAGTGTCACTGTGATGTAGACTATTCTCTAAACTTTTTTACAGCCATAACAGAGTGTCACTGTGATCTAGGCTTTTCCCTAAGCTTAGTTACAGCCATAACAGAGTGTCACTGTGATGTAGACTATTCCCTAAACTTATTTACAGCCATAACAGAGTGTCACTGTGATGTAGGCTTTTCCCTAAACTTAGTTACAGTTATAACAGAGTGTCACTGTGATGTATCTTTTCCCTAAACTTAGTTACAGTTATAGCAGAGTCTCACTGTGATGTAGACTATTCCCTAAACTTATTTACAGCCATAACAGAGTGTCACTGTGATGTAGCTTTTCCCTAAACTTAGTTACAGTTTTAACAGAGTGTCACTGAGATGTAGACTATTACCTAAACTTATTTACAGCCATAACAGAGTGTCACTGTGATGTAGCTTTTCCCTATACTTAGTTACAGCCATAACAGAGTCTCACTGTGATGTAGACTATTCCCTAAACTTAGTTACAGCCATAACAGAGTGTCACTGTGATCTAGGCTTTTCCCTAACCTTAGTTACAGCCATAACAGAGTGTCACTGTGATGTTGACTATTCCCTAAACTTAGTTACAGTTATAACAGAGTGTCACTGTGATGTAGGCTTTTCCTTATCCTAGTTTCAGATATAACAGAGTGTCACTGTGATGTAGGCTTTTCCCTAAACTTAGTTTCAGTTATAACAGAGTGTCACTGTGATGTAGGCTTTTCCCTAAACTTAGTTACAGTTATAACAGAGTGTCACTGTGATGTAGGCTTTTCCCTAAACTTAGTTACAGCCATAACAGAGTGTCGCTGTGATGTAGGCTTTTCCCTAAACTTAGTTACAGTTATAACAGAGTGTCACTGTGATGTAGGCTTTTCCCTAAACATAGTTACAGCAATTACAGAGTGTCACTGTGATGTAGGATTTTCCCTAAACTTAGTTTCAGTTATAACAGAGTGTCACTGTGATGTAGGCTTATCCCTAAGCTTAGTTACAGCCATAACAGATTGTCACTGTGATGTAGGCTATTCCCTAAACTTAGTTACAGTTATAACAGAGTGTCACTGTGATGTAGGCTTTTCCCTAAACTTAGTTACAGCAATAACAGAGTGTCACTGTGATGTAGGCTTTTCCCTAAACTTAGTTACAGTTATAACAGAGTGTCACTGTGATTTAGGCTTTTGCCTAAACTTACTTTCAGTTATGATAGTGTCACTGTGATGTAGGCTTTTCCCTAAACTTAGTTTTTGTTATAACAGAGTGTCACTGTGATGTAGGCTTTTCCCTAAACTTAGTTACAGCCATAACAGAGTGTCACTGTGATGTAGACTATTCCCTAAACTTAGTTACAGCCATAACAGAGTGTCACTGTGATGTACGCTTTTCCCTAAACTTAGTTACAGTTATAACAGAGTGTCACTGTGATGTAGGCTTTTCCCTAAACTTAGTTACAGTTATAACAGAGTGTCACTGTGATGTAGGCTTTTCCCTAAACTTAGTTACAGCCATAACAGAGTGTCACTGTGATGTAGGCTTTTCCCTAAACTTAGTTACAGTTATAACAGAGTGTCACTGTGATGTAGGCTTTTCCCTAAACATAGTTACAGCTATAACAGAGTGTCACTGTGATGTAGGCTTTTCCCTAAACTTAGTTACAGCCATAACAGACTCTCACTGTGATGTAGACTATTCCCTAAACTTAGTTACAGCCATAACAGAGTGTCACTGTGATGTAGGCTTTTCCCTAAACTTTGTTTCAGTTATAACAGAGTGTCACTGTGATGTAGGCTTTTCCCTAAACTTAGTTACAGTTATAACAGAGTGTCACCGTGATGTAGGCTTTTCCCTAAACTTAGTTACAGTTATAACAGAGTGTCACTGTGATGTAGGCTTTTCCCTAAACTTTGTTTCAGTTATAACAGAGTGTCACTGTGATGTAGGCTTTTCCCTAAACTTAGTTACAGTAATAACAGAGTGTCACTGTGATGTAGGCTTTTCCCTAAACTTAGTTTCAGTTATAACAGAGTGTCACTGTGTTGTAGGCTTTTCCCTAAACTTAGTTTCAGTTATAACAGAGTGTCACTGTGATGTAGGCTTTTCCCTAAACTTAGTTTCAGTTATAACAGAGTGTCACTGTGATGTAGGCTTTTCCCTAAACGCAGTTACAGCCATAACAGAGTGTCGCTGTGATGTTGGCTTTTCCCTAAACTTAGTTTCAGTTATAACAGAGTGTCACTGTGATGTAGGCTTTTCCCTAAACTTAGTTACAGCCCTAACAGAGTGTCACTGTGATGTAGGCTTTTTCCTAAACTTAGTTACAGTTATAACAGAGTGTCACTGTGATGTAGGATTTTCCCTAAACTTAATTTCAGTTATAACAGAGTGTCACTGTGATGTAGGCTTTTCCCTAAGCTTTGTTACAGCCATAACACAGTGTCACTGTGATGTAGGCTATTCCCTAAACTTAGTTACAGTTATAACAGAGTGTCACTGTGATGTAGACTTTTCCCTAAACTTAGTTACAGTTATAACAGAGTGTCACTGTGATGTAGGCTTTTCCTTAAACTTAGTTTCAGTTATAACAGAGTGTCACTGTGATGTAGGATTTTCACTGAACATAGTTTCAGTTATAACAGAGTGTCACTGTGATGTAGGCTTTTCCCTAAACTTAGTTACAGCCATAACAGAGTGTCGCTGTGATGTTGGCTTTTCCCTAAACTTAGTTTCAGTTATAACAGAGTGTCACTGTGATGTAGGCTTTTCCCTAAACTTAGTTACAGACATAACAGAGTGTCACTGTGATGTCGGCTTTTCCCTAAGCTTAGTTACAGCCATAACAGAGTGTCACTGTGATGTAGGATTTTCCCTAAACTTAGTTTCAGTTATACCAGAGTGTCACTGTGATGTAGGCTTTTCCCTAAGCTTAGTTACAGCCATAACAGAGTGTCACTGTGATGTAGGCTATTCCCTAAACTTAGTTACAGTTATAACAGAGTGCCACTGTGATGTAGACTTTTTTCTAAACTTAGTTACAGTTATAACAGAGTGTCACTGTCATGTAGGATTTTCCCTAAACTTAGTTACAGCAATAACAGAGTGTCACTGTGATGTAGGCTTTTCGGTAAACTTAGTTTCAGTTATAACAGAGTGTCACTGTGATGTAGGCTTTTCCGTAAACTTAGTTACAGTTATAACAGAGTGTCACTGTGATGTAGGCTTTTCCCTAAACTTAGTTACAGCCATAACAGAGTGTCGCTGTGATGTAGGCTTTTCCCTAAACTTAGTTACAGTTATAACAGAGTGTCACTGTGATGTAGACTTTTCCCTAAACTTAGTTACAGTTATAACAGAGTGTCACTGTGATGTAGGCTTTTCCCTAAACTTAGTTACAGCAGTAACAGAGTGTCACTGTGATGTTGGCTTTTCCCTAAACTTAGTTTCAGTTATAACAGAGTGTCACTGTGATGTAGGCTTTTCCCTAAACTTAGTTACAGTTAGAACAGAGTGTCACTGTGATGTAGGCTTTTCCCTGAACTTAGTTACAGCCATAACAGAGTGTCGCTGTGATGTAGGCTTTTCCCTAAACTTCGTTACAGTTATAACAGAGTGTCACTGTGATGTAGGCTTTTCCCTAAACTTAGTTACAGCAATAACAGAGTGTCACTGTGATGTAGGATTTTCCCTAACCTTAGTTTCAGTTATAACAGAGTGTCACTGTGATGTCGGCTTTTTCCTAAACTTAGTTACAGCCATAACAGAGTGTCGCTGTGATGTAGGCTTTTCCCTAAACTTAGTTTCAGTTATAACAGAGTGTCACTGTGATGTAGGCTTTTCCCTAAACTTAGTTACAGCCACAACAGAGTGTCACTGTGATGTTGGCTTTTCCCTAAACTTAGTTACAGCCATAAGAGAGTCTCACTGTGATGTAGACTATTCCCTAAACTTATTTACAGCCATAACAGAGTGTCACTGTGATGTAGGCTTTTCCCTAAACTTAGTTACAGTTATAACAGAGTGTCATTGTGATGTAGGCTTTTCCCTAAACTTAGTTACATCAATAACAGAGTCTCACTGTGATGTAGGCTTTTCCCTAAACTTAGTTACAGTTATAACAGAGTGTCACTGTGATGTAGGCTATTCCTTAAACTTAGTTACAGTTATAACAGAGTGTCACTGTGATGTAGACTTTTCCCTAAACGTAGTTACAGCAATAACAGAGTGTCACTGTGATGTAGGCTTTTCCCTCAACTTAGTTTCAGCAATAACAGAGTGTCACTGTGATGTAGGCTTTTCCCTAAACTTAGCTTCAGTTATAACAGAGTGTCACTGTGATGTAGGCTTTTCCCTAAACTTAGTTACAGTTATAACAGAGCGTCACTGTGATGTAGGCTTTTCCCTAAACTTAGTTACAGCCATAACAGTGTGTCGCTGTGATGTAGGCTTTTCCCTAAACTTAGTTACAGTTATAACAGAGTGTCACTGTGATGTAGGCTTTTCCCTAAACTTAGTTACAGCAATGACAGAGTGTCACTGTGATGTAGTATTTTCCCTAAACTTAGTTTCAGTTATAACAGAGTGTCACTGTGATGTAGGCTTTTCCCTAAACTTAGTTTCAGTTATAACAGAGTGTCACTGTGATGTAGGCTTATCCCTATACTTTGTTACAGCCATAACGGAGTGTCACTGTGATGTAGGCTTTTCCCTAAACTTAGTTTCAGTTATAACAGAGTGTCACTGTGTTGTAGGCTTTTCCCTAAACTTAGTTTCAGTTATAACAGAGTGTCACTGTGATGTAGGCTTTTCCCTAAACTTAGTTTCAGTTATAACAGAGTGTCACTGTGATGTAGGCTTTTCCCTAAACGCAGTTACAGCCATAACAGAGTGTCGCTGTGATGTTGGCTTTTCCCTAAACTTAGTTTCAGTTATAACAGAGTGTCACTGTGATGTAGGCTTTTCCCTAAACTTAGTTACAGCCCTAACAGAGTGTCACTGTGATGTAGGCTTTTTCCTAAACTTAGTTACAGTTATAACAGAGTGTCACTGTGATGTAGGATTTTCCCTAAACTTAATTTCAGTTATAACAGAGTGTCACTGTGATGTAGGCTTTTCCCTAAGCTTTGTTACAGCCATAACAGAGTGTCACTGTGATGTAGGCTATTCCCTAAACTTAGTTACAGCCATAACAGAGTGTCACTGTGATGTACGCTTTTCCCTAAACTTAGTTACAGCCATAACAGAGTGTCACTGTGATGTAGGCTATTCCCTAAACTTAGTTACAGTTATAACAGAGTGTCACTGTGATGTAGGCTTTTCCCTAAACTTAGTTACAGTTATAACAGAGTGTCACTGTGATGTAGGCTTTTCCCTAAACTTAGTTACAGTTATAACAGAGTGTCACTGTGATGTAGGCTTTTCCCTAAACTTAGTTACAGCCATAACAGAGTGTCACTGTGATGTAGGCTTTTCCCTAAACTTAGTTACAGTTATAACAGAGTGTCACTGTGATGTAGGCTTTTCCCTAAACATAGTTACAGCTATAACAGAGTGTCACTGTGATGTAGGCTTTTCCCTAAACTTAGTTACAGCCATAACAGAGTCTCACTGTGATGTAGACTATTCCCTAAACTTAGTTACAGCCATAACAGAGTGTCACTGTGATGTAGGCTTTTCCCTAAACTTAGTTACAGTTATAACAGAGTGTCACTGTGATGTAGGCTTTTCCCTAAACTTAGTTTCAGTTATAACAGAGTGTCACTGTGATGTAGGCTTTTCCCTAAACTTAGTTACAGTAATAACAGAGTGTCACTGTGATGTAGGCTTTTCCCTAAACTTAGTTTCAGTTATAACAGAGTGTCACTGTGTTGTAGGCTTTTCCCTAAACTTAGTTTCAGTTATAACAGAGTGTCACTGTGATGTAGGCTTTTCCCTAAACTTAGTTTCAGTTATAACAGAGTGTCACTGTGATGTAGGCTTTTCCCTAAACGCAGTTACAGCCATAACAGAGTGTCGCTGTGATGTTGGCTTTTCCCTAAACTTAGTTTCAGTTATAACAGTGTGTCACTGTGATGTCGGCTTTTCCCTAAACTTAGTTACAGCCATAACAGAGTGTCACTGTGATGTAGGCTTTTCCCTAAACTTAGTTACAGTTATAACAGAGTGTCACTGTGATGTAGGATTATCCCTACACTTAATTTCAGTTATAACAGAGTGTCACTGTGATGTAGACTTTTCCCTAAACTTAGTTACAGTTATAACAGAGTGTCACTGTGATGTAGGCTTTTCCCTAAACTTAGTTACAGCAGTAACAGAGTGTCACTGTGATGTTGGCTTTTCCCTAAACTTAGTTTCAGTTATAACAGAGTGTCACTGTGATGTAGGCTTTTCCCTAAACTTAGTTACAGTTAGAACAGAGTGTCACTGTGATGTAGGCTTTTCCCTGAACTTAGTTACAGCCATAACAGAGTGTCGCTGTGATGTAGGCTTTTCCCTAAACTTCGTTACAGTTATAACAGAGTGTCACTGTGATGTAGGCTTTTCCCTAAACTTAGTTACAGCAATAACAGAGTGTCACTGTGATGTAGGATTTTCCCTAACCTTAGTTTCAGTTATAACAGAGTGTCACTGTGATGTCGGCTTTTTCCTAAACTTAGTTACAGCCATAACAGAGTGTCGCTGTGATGTAGGCTTTTCCCTAAACTTAGTTTCAGTTATAACAGAGTGTCACTGTGATGTAGGCTTTTCCCTAAACTTAGTTACAGCCACAACAGAGTGTCACTGTGATGTTGGCTTTTCCCTAAACTTAGTTACAGCCATAAGAGAGTCTCACTGTGATGTAGACTATTCCCTAAACTTATTTACAGCCATAACAGAGTGTCACTGTGATGTAGGCTTTTCCCTAAACTTAGTTACAGTTATAACAGAGTGTCATTGTGATGTAGGCTTTTCCCTAAACTTAGTTACATCAATAACAGAGTCTCACTGTGATGTAGGCTTTTCCCTAAACTTAGTTACAGTTATAACAGAGTGTCACTGTGATGTAGGCTATTCCTTAAACTTAGTTACAGTTATAACAGAGTGTCACTGTGATGTAGACTTTTCCCTAAACGTAGTTACAGCAATAACAGAGTGTCACTGTGATGTAGGCTTTTCCCTCAACTTAGTTTCAGCAATAACAGAGTGTCACTGTGATGTAGGCTTTTCCCTAAACTTAGCTTCAGTTATAACAGAGTGTCACTGTGATGTAGGCTTTTCCCTAAACTTAGTTACAGTTATAACAGAGCGTCACTGTGATGTAGGCTTTTCCCTAAACTTAGTTACAGCCATAACAGTGTGTCGCTGTGATGTAGGCTTTTCCCTAAACTTAGTTACAGTTATAACAGAGTGTCACTGTGATGTAGGCTTTTCCCTAAACTTAGTTACAGCAATGACAGAGTGTCACTGTGATGTAGTATTTTCCCTAAACTTAGTTTCAGTTATAACAGAGTGTCACTGTGATGTAGGCTTTTCCCTAAACTTAGTTTCAGTTATAACAGAGTGTCACTGTGATGTAGGCTTATCCCTATACTTTGTTACAGCCATAACGGAGTGTCACTGTGATGTAGGCTTTTCCCTAAACTTAGTTAGAGTTATAACAGAGTGTCACTGTGATGTAGGCTTTTCCCTAAACTTAGTTTCAGTTATAACAGAGTGTCACTGTGATGTAGGCTTTTCCCTAAAATTAATTTCAGCCATAACAGAGTCTCACTATGATTTAGACTATTCCCTAAACTTAGTTACAGCCATAACAGAGTGTCACTGTGATGTAGGCTTTTCCCTAAGCTTAGTTACAGCCATAACAGTGTGTCACTGTGATGTAGTCTATTCCCTAAACTTAGTTACAGTTATAACAGAGTGTCACTGTGATGTAGGCTTTTCCCTAAACTTAGTTACAGCAATAACAGAGTGTCACTGTGATGTAGGGTTTTCCCTAAATTTAGTTTCAGTTATAACAGAGTGTCACTGTGATGTAGGCTTTTCCCTAAACTTAGTTACAGTAATAACAGAGTGTCACTGTGATGTCGGCTTTTCCCTAAACTTAGTTACAGCCATAACAGAGTGTCACTGTGATGTCGGCTTTTCCCTAAACTTAGTTACAGTTATAACAGAGTGTCACTGTGATGTAGGCTTTTCCCTAAACATAGTTACAGCTATAACAGAGTGTCACTGTGATGTAGGCTTTTCCCTATATTTATTTACAGCCATAACAGAGTCTCACTGTGATGTCGACTATTCCCTAAACTTAGTTACAGCCATAACAGAGTGTCACTGTGATGTACGCTTTTCCCTAAACTTAGTTACAGTTATAACAGAGTGTCACTGTGATGTTGTCTTTTCCCTAAACTTAGTTTCAGTTATAACAGAGTGTCACTGTGATGTAGTCTTTTCCCTAAACTTAGTTACAGTTATAACAGAGTGTCACTGTGATGTAGGCTTTTCCCTAAACTTAGTTTCAGTTATAACAGAGTGTCACTGTGATGTAGGCTTTTCCCTAAACTTAGTTACAGTATTAACAGAGTGTCACTGTGATGTAGGCTTTTCCCTAACCTTAGTTACAGCCATAACAGAGTGTCACTGTGATGTAGACTATTCCCTAAACTTAGTTACAGTTATAACAGAGTGTCACTGTGATGTAGGCTTTTCCCTAAACCTAGTTTCAGATATAACAGAGTGTCACTGTGATGTTGGCTTTTCCCTAAACTTATTTACAGTTATAACAGAGTGTCACTGTGATGTTGGCTTTTCCCTAAACTTAGTTTCAGTTATAACAGAGTGTCACTGTGATGTAGGCTTTTCCCTATACTTAGTTACAGTTATAACAGAGTGTCACTGTGATGTAGGCTTTTCCCTAAACTTAGTTACAGCCATAACAGAGTGTCGCTGTGATGTAGGCTTTTCCCTAAACTTAGTTACAGTTATAACAGAGTGTCACTGTGATGTAGGCTTTTCCCTAAACATAGTTAGAGCAATTACAGAGTGTCACTGTGATGTAGGATTTTCCCTAAACTTAGTTTCAGTTATAACAGAGTGTCACTGTGATGTAGGCTTATCCCTAAGCTTAGTTACAGCCATAACAGAGTGTCACTGTGATGTAGGCTATTCCCTAAACTTAGTTACAGTTATAACAGAGTGTCACTGTGATGTAGACTTTCCCCTAAACTTAGTTACAGCAATAACAGAGTGTCACTGTGATGTAGGCTTTTCCCTAAACTTAGTTACAGTTATAACAGAGTGTCACTGTGATTTAGGCTTTTGCCTAAACATACTTTCAGTTATGATAGTGTCACTGTGATGTAGGCTTTTCCCTAAACTTAGTTTTTGTTATAACAGAGTGTCACTGTGATGTAGGCTTTTCCCTAAACTTAGTTACAGCCATAACAGAGTCTCACTGTGATGTAGACTATTCCCTAAACTTAGTTACAGCCATAACAGAGTGTCACTGTGATGTACGCTTTTCCCTAAACTTAGTTACAGCCATAACAGAGTGTCACTGTGATGTAGGCTATTCCCTAAACTTAGTTACAGTTATAACAGAGTGTCACTGTGATGTAGGCTTTTCCCTAAACTTAGTTACAGTTATAACAGAGTGTCACTGTGATGTAGGCTTTTCCCTAAACTTAGTTACAGTTATAACAGAGTGTCACTGTGATGTAGGCTTTTCCCTAAACTTAGTTACAGCCATAACAGAGTGTCACTGTGATGTAGGCTTTTCCCTAAACTTAGTTACAGTTATAACAGAGTGTCACTGTGATGTAGGCTTTTCCCTAAACATAGTTACAGCTATAACAGAGTGTCACTGTGATGTAGGCTTTTCCCTAAACTTAGTTACAGCCATAACAGAGTCTCACTGTGATGTAGACTATTCCCTAAACTTAGTTACAGCCATAACAGAGTGTCACTGTGATGTAGGCTTTTCCCTAAACTTAGTTACAGTTATAACAGAGTGTCACTGTGATGTAGGCTTTTCCCTAAACTTAGTTTCAGTTATAACAGAGTGTCACTGTGATGTAGGCTTTTCCCTAAACTTAGTTACAGTAATAACAGAGTGTCACTGTGATGTAGGCTTTTCCCTAAACTTAGTTTCAGTTATAACAGAGTGTCACTGTGTTGTAGGCTTTTCCCTAAACTTAGTTTCAGTTATAACAGAGTGTCACTGTGATGTAGGCTTTTCCCTAAACTTAGTTTCAGTTATAACAGAGTGTCACTGTGATGTAGGCTTTTCCCTAAACGCAGTTACAGCCATAACAGAGTGTCGCTGTGATGTTGGCTTTTCCCTAAACTTAGTTTCAGTTATAACAGTGTGTCACTGTGATGTCGGCTTTTCCCTAAACTTAGTTACAGCCATAACAGAGTGTCACTGTGATGTAGGCTTTTCCCTAAACTTAGTTACAGTTATAACAGAGTGTCACTGTGATGTAGGATTATCCCTACACTTAATTTCAGTTATAACAGAGTGTCACTGTGATGTAGGCTTTTCCCTAAGCTTTGTTACAGCCATAACAGAGTGTCACTGTGATGTAGGCTATTCCCTAAATTTAGTTACAGTTATAACAGAGTGTCACTGTGATGTAGACTTTTCCCTAAACTTAGTTACAGTTATAACAGAGTGTCACTGTGATGTAGGCTTTTCCTTAAACTTAGTTTCAGTTATAACAGAGTGTCACTGTGATGTAGGATTTTCACTGAACATAGTTTCAGTTATAACAGAGTGTCACTGTGATGTAGGCTTTTCCCTAAACTTAGTTACAGCCATAACAGAGTGTCGCTGTGATGTTGGCTTTTCCCTAAACTTAGTATCAGTTATAACAGAGTGTCACTGTGATGTAGGCTTTTCCCTAAAATTAATTTCAGCCATAACAGAGTCTCACTATGATTTAGACTATTCCCTAAACTTAGTTACAGCCATAACAGAGTGTCACTGTGATGTAGGCTTTTCCCTAAGCTTAGTTACAGCCATAACAGAGTGTCACTGTGATGTGGTCTATTCCCTAAACTTAGTTACAGTTATAACAGAGTGTCACTGTGATGTAGGCTTTTCCCTAAACTTAGTTACAGCAATAACAGAGTGTCACTGTGATGTAGGCTTTTCCCTAAATTTAGTTTCAGTTATAACAGAGTGTCACTGTGATGTCGGCTTTTCCCTAAACATAGTTACAGCTATAACAGAGTGTCACTGTGATGTAGGCTTTTCCCTAAACTTAGTTACAGCCATAACAGACTCTCACTGTGATGTAGACTATTCCCTAAACTTAGTTACAGCCATAACAGAGTGTCACTGTGATGTAGGCTTTTCCCTAAACTTAGTTACAGTTATAACAGAGTGTCACTGTGATGTAGGCTTTTCCCTAAACTTTGTTTCAGTTATAACAGAGTGTCACTGTGATGTAGGCTTTTCCCTAAACTTAGTTACAGTAATAACAGAGTGTCACTGTGATGTAGGCTTTTCCCTAAACTTAGTTTCAGTTATAACAGAGTGTCACTGTGTTGTAGGCTTTTCCCTAAACTTAGTTTCAGTTATAACAGAGTGTCACTGTGATGTAGGCTTTTCCCTAAATTTAGTTTCAGTTATAACAGAGTGTCACTGTGATGTAGGCTTTTCCCTAAACGCAGTTACAGCCATAACAGAGTGTCGCTGTGATGTTGTCTTTTCCCTAAACTTAGTTTCAGTTATAACAGAGTGTCACTGTGATGTAGTCTTTTCCCTAAACTTAGTTACAGTTATAACAGAGTGTCACTGTGATGTAGGCTTTTCCCTAAACTTAGTTTCAGTTATAACAGAGTGTCACTGTGATGTAGGCTTTTCCCTAAACTTAGTTACAGTAATAACAGAGTGTCACTGTGATGTCGGCTTTTCCCTAAACTTAGTTACAGCCATAACAGAGTGTCACTGTGATGTCGGCTTTTCCCTAAACTTAGTTACAGTTATAACAGAGTGTCACTGTGATGTAGGCTTTTCCCTAAACCTAGTTTCAGATATAACAGAGTGTCACTGTGATGTTGGCTTTTCCCTAAACTTATTTACAGTTATAACAGAGTGTCACTGTGATGTAGGCTTTTCCCTAAACTTAGTTTCAGTTATAACAGAGTGTCACTGTGATGTAGGCTTTTCCCTAAACTTAGTTACAGTTATAACAGAGTGTCACTGTGATGTAGGCTTTTCCCTAAACTTAGTTACAGCCATAACAGAGTGTCGCTGTGATGTAGGCTTTTCCCTAAACTTAGTTACAGTTATAACAGAGTGTCACTGTGATGTAGGCTTTTCCCTTAACATAGTTACAGCAATTACAGAGTGTCACTGTGATGTAGGATTTTCCCTAAACTTAGTTTCAGTTATAACAGAGTGTCACTGTGATGTAGGCTTATCCCTAAGCTTAGTTACAGCCATAACAGAGTGTCACTGTGATGTAGGCTATTCCCTAAACTTAGTTACAGTTATAACAGAGTGTCACTGTGATGTAGACTTTCCCCTAAACTTAGTTACAGCAATAACAGAGTGTCACTGTGATGTAGGCTTTTCCCTAAACTTAGTTACAGTTATAACAGAGTGTCACTGTGATTTAGGCTTTTGCCTAAACTTACTTTCAGTTATGATAGTGTCACTGTGATGTAGGCTTTTCCCTAAACTTAGTTTTTGTTATAACAGAGTGTCACTGTGATGTAGGCTTTTCCCTAAACTTAGTTACAGCCATAACAGAGTCTCACTGTGATGTAGACTATTCCCTAAACTTAGTTACAGCCATAACAGAGTGTCACTGTGATGTACGCTTTTCCCTAAACTTAGTTACAGCCATAACAGAGTGTCACTGTGATGTAGGCTATTCCCTAAACTTAGTTACAGTTATAACAGAGTGTCACTGTGATGTAGGCTTTTCCCTAAACTTAGTTACAGTTATAACAGAGTGTCACTGTGATGTAGGCTTTTCCCTAAACTTAGTTACAGTTATAACAGAGTGTCACTGTGATGTAGGCTTTTCCCTAAACTTAGTTACAGCCATAACAGAGTGTCACTGTGATGTAGGCTTTTCCCTAAACTTAGTTACAGTTATAACAGAGTGTCACTGTGATGTAGGCTTTTCCCTAAACATAGTTACAGCTATAACAGAGTGTCACTGTGATGTAGGCTTTTCCCTAAACTTAGTTACAGCCATAACAGAGTCTCACTGTGATGTAGACTATTCCCTAAACTTAGTTACAGCCATAACAGAGTGTCACTGTGATGTAGGCTTTTCCCTAAACTTAGTTACAGTTATAACAGAGTGTCACTGTGATGTAGGCTTTTCCCTAAACTTAGTTTCAGTCATAACAGAGTGTCACTGTGATGTAGGCTTTTCCCTAAACTTAGTTACAGTAATAACAGAGTGTCACTGTGATGTAGGCTTTTCCCTAAACTTAGTTTCAGTTATAACAGAGTGTCACTGTGTTGTAGGCTTTTCCCTAAACTTAGTTTCAGTTATAACAGAGTGTCACTGTGATGTAGGCTTTTCCCTAAACTTAGTTTCAGTTATAACAGAGTGTCACTGTGATGTAGGCTTTTCCCTAAACGCAGTTACAGCCATAACAGAGTGTCGCTGTGATGTTGGCTTTTCCCTAAACTTATTTTCAGTTATAACAGTGTGTCACTGTGATGTAGGCTTTTCCCTAAACTTAGTTACAGCCATAACAGAGTGTCACTGTGATGTAGGCTTTTCCCTAAACTTAGTTACAGTTATAACAGAGTGTCACTGTGATGTAGGATTATCCCTACACTTAATTTCAGTTATAACAGAGTGTCACTGTGATGTAGGCTTTTCCCTAAGCTTTGTTACAGCCATAACAGAGTGTCACTGTGATGTAGGCTATTCCCTAAATTTAGTTACAGTTATAACAGAGTGTCACTGTGATGTAGACTTTTCCCTAAACTTAGTTACAGTTATAACAGAGTGTCACTGTGATGTAGGCTTTTCCTTAAACTTAGTTTCAGTTATAACAGAGTGTCACTGTGATGTAGGATTTTCACTGAACATAGTTTCAGTTATAACAGAGTGTCACTGTGATGTAGGCTTTTCCCTAAACTTAGTTACAGCCATAACAGAGTGTCGCTGTGATGTTGGCTTTTCCCTAAACTTAGTATCAGTTATAACAGAGTGTCACTGTGATGTAGGCTTTTCCCTAAAATTAATTTCAGCCATAACAGAGTCTCACTATGATTTAGACTATTCCCTAAACTTAGTTACAGCCATAACAGAGTGTCACTGTGATGTAGGCTTTTCCCTAAGCTTAGTTACAGCCATAACAGAGTGTCACTGTGATGTGGTCTATTCCCTAAACTTAGTTACAGTTATAACAGAGTGTCACTGTGATGTAGGCTTTTCCCTAAACTTAGTTACAGCAATAACAGAGTGTCACTGTGATGTAGGCTTTTCCCTAAATTTAGTTTCAGTTATAACAGAGTGTCACTGTGATGTCGGCTTTTCCCTAAACATAGTTACAGCTATAACAGAGTGTCACTGTGATGTAGGCTTTTCCCTAAACTTAGTTACAGCCATAACAGACTCTCACTGTGATGTAGACTATTCCCTAAACTTAGTTACAGCCATAACAGAGTGTCACTGTGATGTAGGCTTTTCCCTAAACTTAGTTACAGTTATAACAGAGTGTCACTGTGATGTAGGCTTTTCCCTAAACTTTGTTTCAGTTATAACAGAGTGTCACTGTGATGTAGGCTTTTCCCTAAACTTAGTTACAGTAATAACAGAGTGTCACTGTGATGTCGGCTTTTCCCTAAACTTAGTTTCAGTTATAACAGAGTGTCACTGTGTTGTAGGCTTTTCCCTAAACTTAGTTTCAGTTATAACAGAGTGTCACTGTGATGTAGGCTTTTCCCTAAATTTAGTTTCAGTTATAACAGAGTGTCACTGTGATGTAGGCTTTTCCCTAAACGCAGTTACAGCCATAACAGAGTGTCGCTGTGATGTTGTCTTTTCCCTAAACTTAGTTTCAGTTATAACAGAGTGTCACTGTGATGTAGTCTTTTCCCTAAACTTAGTTACAGTTATAACAGAGTGTCACTGTGATGTAGGCTTTTCCCTAAACTTAGTTTCAGTTATAACAGAGTGTCACTGTGATGTAGGCTTTTCCCTAAACTTAGTTACAGTAATAACAGAGTGTCACTGTGATGTCGGCTTTTCCCTAAACTTAGTTACAGCCATAACAGAGTGTCACTGTGATGTCGGCTTTTCCCTAAACTTAGTTACAGTTATAACAGAGTGTCACTGTGATGTAGGCTTTTCCCTAAACCTAGTTTCAGATATAACAGAGTGTCACTGTGATGTTGGCTTTTCCCTAAACTTATTTACAGTTATAACAGAGTGTCACTGTGATGTAGGCTTTTCCCTAAACTTAGTTTCAGTTATAACAGAGTGTCACTGTGATGTAGGCTTTTCCCTAAACTTAGTTACAGTTATAACAGAGTGTCACTGTGATGTAGGCTTTTCCCTAAACTTAGTTACAGCCATAACAGAGTGTCGCTGTGATGTAGGCTTTTCCCTAAACTTAGTTACAGTTATAACAGAGTGTCACTGTGATGTAGGCTTTTCCCTAAACATAGTTACAGCAATTACAGAGTGTCACTGTGATGTAGGATTTTCCCTAAACTTAGTTTCAGTTATAACAGAGTGTCACTGTGATGTAGGCTTATCCCTAAGCTTAGTTACAGCCATAACAGAGTGTCACTGTGATGTAGGCTATTCCCTAAACTTAGTTACAGTTATAACAGAGTGTCACTGTGATGTAGACTTTCCCCTAAACTTAGTTACAGCAATAACAGAGTGTCACTGTGATGTAGGCTTTTCCCTAAACTTAGTTACAGTTATAACAGAGTGTCACTGTGATTTAGGCTTTTGCCTAAACTTACTTTCAGTTATGATAGTGTCACTGTGATGTAGGCTTTTCCCTAAACTTAGTTTTTGTTATAACAGAGTGTCACTGTGATGTAGGCTTTTCCCTAAACTTAGTTACAGCCATAACAGAGTCTCACTGTGATGTAGACTATTCCCTAAACTTAGTTACAGCCATAACAGAGTGTCACTGTGATGTACGCTTTTCCCTAAACTTAGTTACAGCCATAACAGAGTGTCACTGTGATGTAGGCTATTCCCTAAACTTAGTTACAGTTATAACAGAGTGTCACTGTGATGTAGGCTTTTCCCTAAACTTAGTTACAGTTATAACAGAGTGTCACTGTGATGTAGGCTTTTCCCTAAACTTAGTTTCAGTTATAACAGAGTGTCACTGTGATGTAGGCTTTTCCCTAAACTTAGTTACAGCCATAACAGAGTGTCACTGTGATGTAGGCTTTTCCCTAAACTTAGTTACAGTTATAACAGAGTGTCACTGTGATGTAGGCTTTTCCCTAAACATAGTTACAGCTATAACAGAGTGTCACTGTGATGTAGGCTTTTCCCTAAACTTAGTTACAGCCATAACAGAGTCTCACTGTGATGTAGACTATTCCCTAAACTTAGTTACAGCCATAACAGAGTGTCACTGTGATGTAGGCTTTTCCCTAAACTTAGTTACAGTTATAACAGAGTGTCACTGTGATGTAGGCTTTTCCCTAAACTTAGTTTCAGTTATAACAGAGTGTTACTGTGATGTAGGCTTTTCCCTAAACTTAGTTACAGTAATAACAGAGTGTCACTGTGATGTAGGCTTTTCCCTAAACTTAGTTTCAGTTATAACAGAGTGTCACTGTGTTGTAGGCTTTTCCCTAAACTTAGTTTCAGTTATAACAGAGTGTCACTGTGATGTAGGCTTTTCCCTAAACTTAGTTTCAGTTATAACAGAGTGTCACTGTGATGTAGGCTTTTCCCTAAACGCAGTTACAGCCATAACAGAGTGTCGCTGTGATGTTGGCTTTTCCCTAAACTTAGTTTCAGTTATAACAGTGTGTCACTGTGATGTAGGCTTTTCCCTAAACTTAGTTACAGCCATAACAGAGTGTCACTGTGATGTAGGCTTTTCCCTAAACTTAGTTACAGTTATAACAGAGTGTCACTGTGATGTAGGATTATCCCTACACTTAATTTCAGTTATAACAGAGTGTCACTGTGATGTAGGCTTTTCCCTAAGCTTTGTTACAGCCATAACAGAGTGTCACTGTGATGTAGGCTATTCCCTAAATTTAGTTACAGTTATAACAGAGTGTCACTGTGATGTAGACTTTTCCCTAAACTTAGTTACAGTTATAACAGAGTGTCACTGTGATGTAGGCTTTTCCTTAAACTTAGTTTCAGTTATAACAGAGTGTCACTGTGATGTAGGATTTTCACTGAACATAGTTTCAGTTATAACAGAGTGTCACTGTGATGTAGGCTTTTCCCTAAACTTAGTTACAGCCATAACAGAGTGTCGCTGTGATGTTGGCTTTTCCCTAAACTTAGTATCAGTTATAACAGAGTGTCACTGTGATGTAGGCTTTTCCCTAAAATTAATTTCAGCCATAACAGAGTCTCACTATGATTTAGACTGTTCCCTAAACTTAGTTACAGCCATAACAGAGTGTCACTGTGATGTAGGCTTTTCCCTAAGCTTAGTTACAGCCATAACAGAGTGTCACTGTGATGTGGTCTATTCCCTAAACTTAGTTACAGTTATAACAGAGTGTCACTGTGATGTAGGCTTTTCCCTAAACTTAGTTACAGCAATAACAGAGTGTCACTGTGATGTAGGCTTTTCCCTAAATTTAGTTTCAGTTATAACAGAGTGTCACTGTGATGTCGGCTTTTCCCTAAACATAGTTACAGCTATAACAGAGTGTCACTGTGATGTAGGCTTTTCCCTAAACTTAGTTACAGCCATAACAGACTCTCACTGTGATGTAGACTATTCCCTAAACTTAGTTACAGCCATAACAGAGTGTCACTGTGATGTAGGCTTTTCCCTAAACTTAGTTACAGTTATAACAGAGTGTCACTGTGATGTAGGCTTTTCCCTAAACTTTGTTTCAGTTATAACAGAGTGTCACTGTGA
The DNA here is from genome assembly GCF_964194155.1 of Cetorhinus maximus. Classification (NCBI taxonomy): domain Eukaryota; kingdom Metazoa; phylum Chordata; class Chondrichthyes; order Lamniformes; family Cetorhinidae; genus Cetorhinus; species Cetorhinus maximus. Next base: position 53,887 of record NW_027598114.1, read on the forward strand.
TGTAGGCTTTTCCCTAAACTTAGTTACAGTAATAACAGAGTGTCACTGTGATGTAGGCTTTTCCCTAAACTTAGTTTCAGTTATAACAGAGTGTCACTGTGTTGTAGGCTTTTC
>NW_027598115.1:0-10000 GCF_964194155.1 Cetorhinus maximus
CTCTCTGTCTCTCTCTCTTTCTCTCCCTCCCTCTGTCTCTCTCTCTGTCTCTCTCTCTCTCTCTGACTCTCTCTGTCTCTCTCTCTCTCTCTGTCTCTCTCTCTCTCTGTCTCTCTCTCTCTCTCTGTCTGTCTCTCTCTCTCCCTCTGTCTTTCTCTCTTCCTCACTCCCTCTCTCTGTCTCTCTCCCTCTGTCTCTCTCTCTCTGACTCTCTCTGTCTCTCTCTCTCTCTGTCTCTCTCTCTCTCTCTCTCTGTCTCTCTCTCTCCCTCTGTCTTTCTCTCTTCCTCACTCCTTCTCTCTGTCTCTCTCTCTCTGTCTCTCTCACTCTCTCTCTGTCTCTCTCTCTCTGTCTCTCTCTCTTCCTGTCTGTCTCTCTCTCCCTTTCACTGCTCTTGACGCCAGTCTATCCTCCCGGTGTGATTAGTCACCCCAGCCTCTGCCCATCCTGTGTTCTGCTGCAGGAGGAGGTGATTCGCCTGGGAGGTGACTACAGCGACTGCACGCAGGACGGGAGCGAGATTGGGGTGCCAAACCTCTACATGTCCGACTACACCCAGCAGGTAATGTGGGGCTGGAGGAGGCTTGGTGCCAGCAGGGGGAGTGACCCTCAAAGACAGGGCCGGCCTGCAGCAGCAGGGAGCTCACCTTCATTGTCGATCCTTGTGGGCTGCAGGCTCTCTGGCCTGTTACTGAGTCTGATGTGTGGACTCCTCAGGTTCTCAGGCCTGTTGCTCACTTTGATGCTTGTAGGCCTGAGGCCCTTGGCCTGTTGTTAGGGTTGATGACTGTAGGCCTGAGGCCCTTGGCCTGTTGTTAGGGTTGATGACTGTAGGCCTGAGGCCCTTGGCCTGTTGCTGCGGTTGACGTACATAGGCCTTAGGTTCTCAGGCCTGTTGCTCAAGTTGATGATCATAGGCCTCAGGCTCTTGACCTGTTGCTAGGGTTGATGATTGTAGCCATCGGGCTCTCTGGCCTGTTGTTAAGGTTGCCACCTGGAGGCCTCAGGCTCTTGGGCCTTTGCTCAAGCATGCGCTTGTAGGCCTCAGGCTTGTGGTCGGTTGCTTAATATCTGTAGGCCTTAGGGTCTCAGGCCTGTTGCACAGGCTGACGTATCTAGGTCTTAGGCTCTCGACCTGTTGCAAGGGTTGACATTTAGGCCCCAAGCCCTTGGCCTGTTGTTCAGGCTGACATAGGTAGGCCTCAGGCTCTCGGGCCTGGTGTTGAGGCCTCTCGGCTTGCGTTAACCCGGGCTGCTCCCTCTACCCCTCCACCCCAGTTCTGACTCTTTTCTCTCTCTGGCTCTCTCCCTTCTCTTTAGGCCTGTGTTCGATCCTGCTTCCAGATCACCATGGTCTCTCGCTGCGGCTGTGCCTACTACTTCTACCCACGACCCCCTGGGGCTGAGTACTGCAACTACAACAAGCACACCGCCTGGGGTAAGTCGCGGACTGACACTGGCTCTGGGGCCTGTTGCTAAGGCTGAGTTGAGTAGGCCACAGGCTCTGGGGCCTGTAGCCAAGGCTGATTTGAGCAGACCGCAGGCTCTAGGGCCTGTAACTAAGGCTGAGTTGAGTTGGAAGCAGGCTCTGGGGCCTGTAGCTAAGGCTATGAGTAGGCTACAGGTTCTAGGACCTGTGGCTTAAGCTGCTTTGAGTAGGCCACAGGCTCTGGGGCCTGTAGCTAAGGCTGATTTGAGTATGCCACATGCTCTGGGGCCTGTAACTAAAGCTGATTTGAGTAGGCCGCATTCTCTGGGACCCGTAGCTAAACCTGAGATGAGTAGGCTGCAGACTCTGGGGCCTGTAGCTAAGGCAGAGATATTTAGGCTGCAGGCCCTGGGGCCTGTAGCTAAGGCTATGAGTAGGCCACAGGCTCTGGGGCCTGTAATGAAGGCTGATTCAAGTAGGCCACAGGTCTGTGAACTGTAGCTAAGGCTGATTTGAATAGGCAACAGACTCTGGGGCCTTTAGCTAAGGCAGAGATGAGTAGGCCGCAGGCTCTGGGGCCTGTAGCTAAGGCTGAGATGAGTAGGCCGCAGGCTCTGGGACCTGTAGCTAAGGCTGAGATGAGTAGGCTGCAGGCTCTGGGGCCTGTAGCTAAGGCTGAGTTGAGTAGGCTGCAGGCTCTGGGGCCTGTAATGAAGGCTGATTCAAGTAGGCCGCAGGTTTTGGGGCCTGTAGCTAAGGTTGAGTTGAGTAGGCCGCAGGCTTTGGGGCCAGTAGCTAAGGCTGAGTTGAGTAGGCCGCAGGCTCTAGGGCCTGTAGCTAAGGCAGAGATGAGTAGGCTCCAGGCTCTGGGGCCTGTAGCTAAGGCTGATTTGAATAGGCAACAGGTCCTGGGGCCTGTAGCTAAGGCAGAGTTGAGTAGGTCGCAGGCTCTGGGGCCTGTAGCTAAGGCTATGAGTAGGTCGCAGGCTCTGGGGCCTGTAGCTAAGGCTGAGTTGAGTAGGCCGCAGGTTTTGGGGCCTGTAGCTAAGGTTGAGTTGAGTAGGCCGCAGGTTTTGGGGCCTGTAGCTAAGGCTGAGCTGAGTAGGCCGCAGGCTTTGGGGCCTGTAGCTAAGGCAGAGTTGAGTAGGCCGCAGGCTCTGGGGCCTGTAGCTAAGGCAGAGATGAGTAGGCTCCAGGCTCTGGGGCCTGTAGCTAAGGCTGATTTGAATAGGCAACAGGTCCTGGGGCCTGTAGCTAAGGCAGAGTTGAGTAGGTCGCAGGCTCTGGGGCCTGTAGCTAAGGCTCAGGTGAGTAGGCCGGAGGTTCGCCAGCCTATTGCTGAGGCTGATGTGGCTTCTGGCTGCAGATTCTCGGTTGTGTTAACCTGAATAATATTCCGAGTTGCCCCCTTCCCTCCATTCCCACTCCTCCACCTCCAGGACATTGCTACTATCGGTTATCCAAAGAATTCTCCGCAGACGTCCTGGGCTGTTTCAGAACATGTCAGAAACCGTGCCAGTGAGTACAAACTGCATTCGCCCTCAGTGCGGTCTCCTTCCAACTAGCGAGGGAGCACCGCACTGTCGGAGGGTCAGTACTGAGGGAGAGCCGCACTGTCGGAGGGTCAGTGCTGAGGGAGCGCCGCACTGTCGGAGGGTCAGTGCCGAGGGAGCGCCGCACTGTCGGAGGGTCAGTGCTGAGGGAGCGCCGCACTGCCGGAGGGTCAGTGCTGAGGGAGCGCCGCACTGTCGGAGGGTCAGTGCTGAGGGAGCGCCGCACTGTCGGAGGGTCAGTACTGAGGGAGAGCCACACTGTCGGAGGGTCAGTGCCGAGGGAGCGCCGCACTGTCGGAGGGTCAGTACTGAGGGAGCGCCGCACTGTCGGAGGGTCAGTACTGAGGGAGCGCTGCACTGTCGGAGGGTCAGTGCTGAGGGAGCGCCGCACTGTTGAAGGGTCAGTACTGAGGGAGCGCCTCACTGTCGGAGGGTAATTGCTGAGGGAGCGCCGCACTGTCGGAGGGTCAGTGCAGAGGGAGAGCCGCACTGTCGGAGGGTCAGTGCTGAGAGAGCGCCGCACTGTCGGAGGGTCAGTGCTGAGGGAGCGCCGCACTGTCGGAGGGCCAGTGCTGAGGGAGCGCCGCACTGTCGGAGGGTCAGTGCTGAGGGAGCGCCGCACTGTCGGAGGGTCAGTGCTGAGGGAGCGCCGCACTGTCGGAGGGTCAGTGCTGAGGGAGCGCCGCACTGTGGGAGGGTCAGTGCTGAGGGAGCGCCGCACTGTCGGAGGGTCAGTGCTGAGGGAGCGCCGCACTGTCGGAGGGTCAGTGCCGAGGGAGCGCCGCACTGTCGGAGGGTCAGTGCTGAGGGAGCGCCGCACTGTCGGAGGGTCAGTGCTGAGGGAGCGCCGCACTGTCGGAGGGTCAGTGCCGAGGGAGCGCCGCACTGTCGGAGGGTCAGTGCTGAGGGAGCGCCGCACTGTCGGAGGGTCAGTAATGAGGGAGTTGTATTAAGATCACTGCTACTGTTCCAGGCAAACAGAATATCAGATGACTGCAGGATATGCAAATTGGCCATCAAAGAATTCAGAGGTGAGTGTGAAAATGAAGCCCAATCCATTCTGCTCACAAACACACACACACAGTCTCAGACACACACACACAAACAAACACACACACATTCTCTCAACCATACACGCTCTCCTACACAGACACACACACACAGACTCTCTCAGACACACACTCTCACACACACAGTGTCAGACACACACACTCACACACAGACATACACACACACAGACTCTCTCATACACACACTCTCACACACAGACACACACACACACACTCTCTCAGACACACACTCTCACACACAGACATACACACACACAGACTCTCTCATACACACACTCTCACACACAGACACACACACACACACTCTCTCATACACACACTCTCACACACAGACACACACACACACACTCTCTCAGACACACACACTCACACACAGACATACAAACACACAGACTCTCTCATACACACACACACGCTCTCTCACACACACACACACTTTCACACACACACTCTCACACTCTCACACACACACACTCACAAATACGCACACACTCATACTCACTCTCTCACACTCACAGTCTCTTCCTTCCCCAATCCCTCTCTCCATCCGTCTCCATCTCCAGGTTAATGATGTTTTTTCTTGATCTATTTCACTCTCAGAGCTGGATCTATCCGGTACTCCACAGTGAAAAACAGTTCAGCAGCTCAAACAGGTGGGAAACTGTTCGGTGGGAATCTCCATCTCTCTCTCTCTCTCTCTCTGTCTCTGTCTCTGTCTCTCTCTCTGTCTCTGTCTCTGTCTCTCTGTCTCTGTCTCTCTCTCTCTCTGTCTGTCTCTCTCTGTCACTCTCTTTCTTTCTCTCTCTCTTTCTGTCCCTCTGTCTTGCCCTCTCTTTCTCTCCCTGGCTCTGTCTCTCTCTCTCTATCTCTGTCTCTCTCTCTCTGTCTCTGTCTCGCTGTCTCTGTCTCGCTTTCTCTCTGTCTCTCTCTCTCTGTGTCTGTGTTTCTCTCTCTTTGTCACTCTCTTCCTATCTCCCTCTGTCTCTCACTTTCTATCTCTCTGTCTCTCACTCTCATTCTATCTCTCTCTGTCTCTCACTCTGTCTCTGTCTGTCTCTCTCTATCTGCCTCTCTCTTTATCTGTCTCTCTCTCTTTTTCTGTCTCTCTGTATCTGTCTCTGTCTCTCTCTCTGTCTCGCTCTCTGTCTCGCGCACTCTCTGTCTCTCTCTCTCACTGTCTGTCTATCTCTCTTTCTCTGTCTCTCTCTTTCTGTCTCTCTCTCTTTCCGTCTATCTTTCTCTCTCTGTCACTCTCTTTCTATTTCTTTCTGATTCTATCTCTCTCTGTCTCTCTCCCTCTCTCTCGCTTTCTATCTCTCCGTCTGTCAGTCTGCCTCCCTCTCTTTCCCTGCCCCTGTTTTTGTCTCTGTCTCTCTCTCGTTCTTTGTCTTTCTCTCTCTGTCTCCCTCTTTCTGTGTCTCATTCTGTCTCTCTCCATCTGTGTTTTCTGTCTTTCTGCCTCTGTCTCATACTCTGCCCCTTCCCGCCCCCCCGCACGTGTGTTAACCCCCGTCTCTCCATTCTCCCACGCTGCTAGGAAAGAAGTCGCCAAACTGAACCTCTTCTTCCTTGAGCTGAACTACAAGACCATAAGCGAGAACCCTGCTCTCCCCGTAAGCCCCTTTCTCAATATTTGCAAGATCGCCCCGTCTTGTCTCCACTGGGCTCGTGGGCTTGCCAGAGTGGGGAGGGGGGTATTGGGGGCAGGCATGGGAGTAGTGGGTGGGGGGGTTCATGTGGAAGATAAACACTTGGCATCGGTGCCAGCCGGGGATGGGGGAAATGAACCCAGCCCCGGGGCCCCTCCTCCTCCTCAGGCTGAGGAGGTTGCTCTGCGAAACTGCGGCTGAGCTTCAGCTCATGTGAGGAGCGAGTGCGTCTGGGATCGGCGAGGGAATGGAGGGCGACCGACGGCGTGGGTCAGCCCGGGCTGGCTTAGCAGCACCCCTCCCCCCGGAGGGGATGAAAGGCACCCACCGCCCACGCCTCCTTCCAGCTCCCACCTCGCGTGGAGTTGGACGGGGAGAGACGGAGGGCTTACCGCGAGACGGGGGAGGGAGGTCGGGCGCGGGAGGGGAAGGAGTTCCGAGTAACGGAGGGCACACCCCCCTCCCCCTCCCTCTCTTCTGGTTGCCTCCCCAGGTGGTGCTGGTGCTGTCGAACCTCGGCAGCCAGTGGAGCTTGTGGTTCGGGTCCTCGGTGCTGTCGGTGGCGGAGATCCTGGAGCTGGTCCTTGACCTGGGGGTGCTGAGCGCCACCCTGGCGCTGGCAGCCCTGCGCCGGCGCTTCCTGGGGGGGTCCGGCCCCCCTCCCCCACCCCCACCCCAATCCCTGTTGCCGGATCCGCCCCACCACCTTCGCTGCCGGCCGCCTGTCTGCCCCCACGCCCGGCGGGACCCCGGCACCCACCTGGGGGCCTTCGACGCCCTGGCTGACCCGGCGCTGCCCCCCACGTACGACTCGCTGGCCCGGGGGAGGGGGGGGCACCACCAGGGGGGCAGCCCGGGTCCCGAGGGCCCAGAGGGAGGGACGGGCACCTACCTCTAGGGGTCCCCGATCCGGCCCCTCCAAATCTTAGCTTCACCTCCCCCTCCCCGCCCCCCAAACTGTGGGACTCCTCACCCCCTCCCCCCCCCCCCCAAACTGTGGGACTCCTCACCCCCTCCCCCCCCCCAAACTGTGGGACTCCTCACCCCCTCCCCCCCCCCCCCGCAAACTGTGGGACTCCTCACCCCCTCCCCCCCCCCCAAACTGTGGGACTCCTCACCCCCTCCCCCCCTCCTCAAACTGTCCCCCCTACAAGGACATGAAGGGAGTTAATTGGAGAGAAATTTGTCTGCAGAGAAGGAGAGAGAGAGACAGAGAGACAGAGAGAGAGAGAGAGAGACAGAGAGACAAAGAGACAGACAGAGAGAGGGACAGAGAGAGAGAGAGAGTTAGAGAGAGAGAGTTAGAAAGAGAGAGAGAGAGAGACAGAGAGAGAGACAGAGAGAGAGACAGAGAGAGAGAGAGAGACAGAGAAAGAGACAGAAAGAGAGACAGAGAGAGAGAGAGAGAAACAGAGAGAGAGAAACAGAGAGAGAGAGAGACAGAGAGAGAGAGGAGAGACAAAGCGAGTGACAGAGAGAGGGAGTGGGGAGAGAGAGAGAGAGACAGAGAAAGAGACAGAAAGAGAGACAGAGAGAGAGAGAGAGAAACAGAGAGAGAGAAACAGAGAGAGAGAGAGACAGAGAGAGAGAGGGAGAGACAAAGCGAGTGACAGAGAGAGGGAGTGGGGGAGAGAGAGAGAGAGACAGAGCAAGAGAGTGAGAGAGAGAGGGTGAGCGAGAGAGTGAGAGAGAGGGAGAGAGACAGAGTGAGAGAGTGAGGGAGACAGAGAGAGAGAGGGAGAGAGAGAGAGACAGAGCGAGACAGAGAGAGAGATAGAGAGAGAGAGACAGACAAAGAGACAGACAGAGAGACAGAGAGAGAGAGAGACAGAGAGAGAGAGAGACAGAGAGAGAGAGACAGAGAGAGAGAGAGAGACAGAGAGAGAGAGAGAGAGACAGAGAGAGAGAGAGAGAGACAGAGAGAGAGAGACAGAGAGAGAGAGAGAGGGGCAGAGAGAGACAGAGCGAGAGACAGAGCGAGACAGAGAGAGAGACAGAGTGAGACAGAGACAGAGTGAGACAGAGTGAGACAGAGAGAGAGAGACACAGAGAGAGAGAGACAGAGAGAGAGAGAGACAGAGAGAGAGAGAGAGACAGACAGAGAGAGAGACAGAGAGAGAGAGAGACAGACAGAGAGAGAGACAGAGACAGAGAGAGAGTGAGAGACAGAGAGACAGAGAGAGAGTGATGGAGAGAGAGAGAGACAGAGAGAGAGTGATGGTGAGAGAGAGAGACAGAGAGACCGAGAGAGAGAGAGAGTGATGGAGAGAGACAGAGAGAGAGAGAGAGAGAGAGAGACAGAGAGAGAGAGAGAGACAGAGAGAGAGACAGAAACAGACAGAGAGACCGAGAGAGAGAGAGTGATGGAGAGACTGAGAGAGAGCGAGAGAGAGAGAGAGACAGAGCGAGAGACAGAGCGAGAGGCAGAGCGAGACAGAGCGAGACAGAGACAGAGAGAGACAGAGAGAGAGAGTGATGAGAGAGAGACAGAGAGACCGAGAGAGAGAGAGAGAGAGAGAGTGTGATGGAGAGTGTGATGGAGAGTGTGATGGAGAGTGTGATGGAGAGTGTGATGGAGAGTGATGGAGAGTGTGATGGAGAGAGTGAGGGAGAGACAGAGAGAGAGAGTTATGGAGAGAGAGAGACAGATAGAGAGAGTGAGAGAAAGAGAGAGAGACAGAGCGAGACAGAGAGAGACAGAGACAGAGAGAGACAGAGACAGAGAGAGACAGAGACAGAGACAGAGCGAGACAGAGACAGAGACAGACAGAGACAGAGGGAGACAGAGACAGAGGGAGAGAGAGAGAGTGATGGAGAGAGAGAGACAGAGAGACCGAGAGAGAGAGAGAGAGAGTGTGATGGAGAGTGTGATGGAGAATGTGATGAAGAGTGTGATGGAGAGTGTGAGGGAGAGTGTGATGGAGAGTGTGATGGAGAAAGTGAGGGAGAGAGAGACAGAGAGAGAGAGACAGAGACAGACAGAGAGTCCGAGTGAGAGAGAGAGTGTTGGAGAGAGAGAGACAGAGAGAGAGACAGAGAGAGAGACAGGAGAGAGAGAGAGAGCCCGGAGCAGTTTATGTTGATATCAATCCCTCCTGACTCTTTCCCCAAGTTGCTGTCATGAATAAAGTTGGTGGTTTGAACACTGCAAGTCCTGTTTTATTTGTCGGGACCTCTGGGTCATGGGGAGGGCTGGATGGCTGTTTGGGGAAAACGGGACTGGACTCTTCCTGTGCACTGAGGGGGAGGGCGGTGTGTGTGTGTGGGTGTGCGGGTGGTGGGAGAAGGTGAAGGGAGAGGGTGGTGGTGTGGGAGAGCTGGTTCCAGGAAGGTGTGAGGGCAGCCCCTGCGTCCAAACCCCCGGAAATAGCCACCCGCGGGATTCTTGGTGATGCACACTGCAGTCGAATACCCAGACACCGCTTGCGGCCCAGCTGCTTGGCCGGTGCGAGCTCGGGGTTCAAGGGAGCCCTGAAATCATCCGAAAACACCCCCCCCTCCCCCCCACCCCACACACACCCGGGCAGTTCGAATCTCTGTCTCGCTTTCTCTCTCTCTGTGTCTCCGTTTCTCTCTCTTTATCACCCTCTTCCTATCTCTCTCTGTCTCTCACGTTCTATCTCTCTGTCTCTCTCTCTCATTCTCTCTCTCTCTGTCTCTCTCTCTGTCTGCCTCTCTGTCTGCCTCTCTGTCTGTCTCTCTGTCTTGATCTCTCTCTCTCCCTGGCTCTGTCTATCTCTCTATCTCTATCTCTGTCTCTCTCTGTCTCTGTCTCTGTCTCGCTGTCTCTGTCTCGCTTTCTCTCTGTCCCTCTCTCTCTCTCTTTGTCTCTGTTTCTCTCTCTTTGTCACGCTCTTCCTATCTCTCTCTGTCTCTCACTTTCTATCTCTCTGTCTCTCTCTCTCATTCTATCTCTCTGTCTCTCTCTCATTCTATATCTCTCTGTCTCTCACTCTGTCTCTGTCTGTCTTTCTGTCTGTCTCTCTCTCTCTTTTTCTGTCTGTCTATCTCTCTCTCTGTCTCGCGCACTCTCTGTCTCGCGCACTCTGTCTCTGTCTATCTCTCTCTCTTTTTCTGTCTCTCTTTCTCTGTCTCTCTCTCTTTCTGTCTCTCTCTCTCTCTTTCCGTCTATCTTTCTCTCTCTGTCACTCTCTTTCTATTTCTCTCTGTCTCTCTCTCTCATTCTATCTCTCTCTGTCTCTTTCCCTCTCTCTCGCTTTCTATCTCTCTATCTGTCAGTCTGTCTCCCTCTCTTTCCCTGCCCCTGTTTTTGTCTCTGTCTCTCTTTCTTTGTCTTTC
>NW_027598115.1:15000-53980 GCF_964194155.1 Cetorhinus maximus
AGAGAGAGAGAGAGAGACAGTGAGAGAGAGAGAGAGACAGAGAGAGAGAGAGACAGAGAGACAGCGAGAGAGAGAGACAGACAGAGAGAGAGAGACAGAGACAGAGAGAGTGAGAGGGACAGAGAGAGAGAGAGTGAGAGAGACAGAGACAGAGAGAGAGAGAGAGAGAGAGCCCGGAGGTGTTTATATTGATATCAGTTCCTCCTGACTCTTTCCCCAAGTTGCTGTCTTGAATAAAGTTGGTGGTCTGAACACTGCAAGTCCTGTTTTAGTTGTCGGGCCTCTGAGTCATGGGGAGGGCTGGATGGCTGTTTGGGGAAAACGGGACTGGACTCTTCCTGTGCACTGAAGGGAGGGCGGTGTGTGTGTGTGGGGTGTGCGGGTGGTGGGAGAAGGTGAAGGGAGAGGGTGGTGGTGTGGGAGAGCTGGTTCCAGGAAGGTGTGAGGGCAGCCCCTGCGTCCAAACCCCCGGAAATAGCCACCCACGGGATTCTTGGTGATGCACACTGCAGTCGAATAGCCAGACACCGCTTGCGGCCCAGCTGCTTGGCCGGAGCGAGCTCAGGGTTCAAGGAGGCCCCGAAATCATCCGAAACCCCACCCCACCACACACACCCGGGCAGTTCGAATCTCTGTCTCTCTCTCTCTCTCTCTGTGTCTCTCTCTCTCTCTCTCTGTGTCTCTGCTTCTCTCTCTTTGTCACCCTCTTCCTATCTCTGTCTCTCTCTCTCATTCTATCTCTCTTTGTCTGTCTCTCTGTCTGTCTCTCTGTCTTGATCTCTCTGTCTTGATCTCTCTCTCTCCCTCGCTCTGTCTCTCTATCTCTTCTCTCTCTCTGTCTCACTCCCTCGCTGTCTCTGTCTCACTTTCCCTCTCTCTCTCTGTCTCTGTTTCTCTCTCTTTGTCACGCTCTTCCTATCTCTCTCTGTATCTCACTTTCTATCTCCCTGTCTCTCTCTTTCATTCTATCTCTCTGTCACTCTCTCATGCTATATCCCTCTGTCTCTGTCTGTCTCTCTGTCTGTCTCTCCGTCTCTCATTATCTGTCTCTCTGTATCTGTCTCTCTCTCTCTCGCTCTCTCTCTTTTTCTGTCTCTCTGTTTCTGTCTCTCTCTGTCTATCTCTGTCTCTCTCGCTCTCTTTTTCTGTCTCTGTTTCTGTCTCTCTCTGTCTATCTCTCTCTCTCTGTCTGTCTATCTCTCTTTCTCTGTCTCTCTTTCTCTGTCTCTCTCTCTTTCTGTCTCTCTCTCTCTCTTTGTCTATGTTTCTCTCTCTCTCTGTCACTCTCTTTCTATTTCTCTCTGTCTCTCTCTCTCTCATTCTATCTCTCTCTGTCTCTTTCCCTCTCTCTCGCTTTCTATCTCTCCATCTGTCAGTCTGTCTCCCTCTCTTTCCGTCCCTTTTTTTGTCTCTGTCTCTCTCTCTTTCTTTGTCTTTCTCTCTCTGTCCCTCTTTCTTTCTATCTCCCTCTTTCTGTGTCTCATTCTGTCTCTCTCCTTCTGTGTTTTCTGTCTTTCTGCCTCTGTCTCACTGTCTCATACTCTGCCCCTCTCCGCCCCCCCGCACATGTGTTAACCCCCGTCTCTCCGTTCTCCCACGCTGCCAGGAAAGAAGTCGCCAAACTGAACCTCTTCTTCCGTGAGCTGAACTACAAGACCATAAGCGAGAACCCGGCTCTCCCCGTAAACCCCTTTCTCAATATTTGAAAGATTGCCCCGTCTTGTCTCCACTGGGCTGGTGGGCTTGCCAGAGTGGGGGGGCTGGGTTGGGGGCTGGGTTGGGGGCTGGGTTGGGGGCAGGCAACGGCGCGTGGAGGGGGGCAGGTGAGAAGATAAACACTTGGCCTCAGTGCCAGCCGGGGATGGGGGAAATGAACCCAACCCCGGGGCCCCTCCTCCTCCTCAGGCTGAGGAGGTTCCTCCGCAAAACTGCGGCTGAGCTTCAGCTCATGGGAGGAGCGCAGGCGTCCGGAGACGGGCGAGGGAACGGAGGGCGACCGACAGCGTGGGTCAGCCCAGGCTGGCTTCGTAGCACCCCCTGCCCCGGTGGGGCTGAATGGCACCCCCACCACCCCTCCTTCCAGCTCTCACCTCGCGTCGGAGGTGGATGGGGAGAGAGGGGGAGGGGGCTCGCTGCGAGGCGGGGGAGGGGAGGTTGGGCGCGGGAGGGGAAGGAGTCCCGAGTAACGGAGGGCACACCCCCCTCCACCACCCTCTCTTCTGGTTGCCCCCCCGAGGTGGTGCTGGTGCTGTCGAACCTGGGCAGCCAGTGGAGCTTGTGGTTCGTGTCCTCGGTGCTGTCGGTGGGCGGAGATCCTGGAGCTGGTCCTCGACCTGGGGGCACTGAGCGCCCCCCTGGTGCTGGCCACCCTGCGCCGGCGCCTCCTGGGGGGGTCCGGCCCACCACCCCCAACACCGATACCGGATCCGCCCCACCACCCTCGCAGCCGGCCGCCCTTCCACCCGCATGCCTGGCGGGACCCCGGCGCCCACCTGGGGGCCTTCGACGCCCTGGCTGACCCGGCGCTGCCCCCCCACATACGACTCGCTGGCCCGAGAGAGAGAGACATGGAGAGAGCAGAACAAAGAAACATATGACTTCGGAGCAGGAGTAGGCCATTCGGCCCCTCGAGCCTGCTCTGATATTCAGTAAGATCGTGGCTGATCTTGTCCCCCCCAACTCCCCACCCGCCAGAACCCTCGAGTCCCTTGTCAATCAGAAACCCGTCTAACTCAGCCTCGAATATATTCACTGACCCGGCCTCCACCGCTCTCTGGAGGAGAGAATTCCACAGACTGACCACCCTCCGAGAGAAATTCCTCCTCATCTCCGTCTTCAATGGGAGACCCCTTATTCTGAAACTGTGCACCCTCCACCCCTTGTTCTAGATTCCCCCACGAGGGGGAAACATTCTCCCAGCATCCACCCTGTCGAGCCCCCCGTCAGGATCTTATATGTTTCAATAAGATGGCCTCTCATTCTTCTAAACTCCAATGGGTACAGGCCCAACCTGCTCAACCTCTCCTCATAAGACAAACCCCATCATCCCAGGAATCAGCCCAGTGAACCTCCTCTGAACTGTCTCTAAAGCAGTTATATCTATTAACAAATAAGGAGACCACATCTCTACGCAGTACTCCAGCTGCGGACTCGCCAAGACCCTGTACAGCAGCAGTGAAACTTCCCTACTTTTACATTCCATCCCCCTCCCAATAAACACCAACGCTCCATTTGCCTCCCTAATCACTTGCTGCATCTGCGGACTAACTTCTTCTGATCCATGCACCAGGACACCCAGATCCCTCCGTACCGCAGAGTTCTGAAATCTCTCTCCGTTTAAATAGAATACTGCGTTTCTGTTCTTCCTGCCTCCTGGGCAGGTTCACATTTTCACACGTTGTACCCCATCTGCCAAATTTTTGCCCACCCGCTTGACCTGTCCATATCCCTTTGCAGACCCTCTACCTCCTGTTGACGACTGACTTTCCCACCTATCCTGGTGTCATCGGCAGATTTAGTGACCACACATTCGCTGCCCTCATCCAAGTCACTCATATAAATGGTGAATCGTTGAGGTCCCAGCACTGACCCCTGAGGCTCTCCGCTCGTCACATCTTGCCAACCCGAAAAAAACCCATTTACCCCTACTCGCTGCTCCCTGTTAGCTGACCAATCATCTATCCATGCTAATATGTTACCCCCTAGACCATGTGCTCTTATCTTCCAGAGTAACCTTTGATGTAGCGGCTAATCGCATGCCTGTCGGAGAGAGAGAGAAACAGAGAGAGACAAAGAGAGCGAAGCAGACAGAGTAAGAGACAGGAAGAGAGAGAAAGAGACAGGCAAAGAGAGAAAGAGGGAAAGAGACAGACAGAGACAGGGGGAGAGTAATGGAGCGAGAGGCAGATAGAGAGAGAGACTCAGAGAAAGGGAGCAACAGAGAGCGAGAGAGACAGAGCGAGAGAGAGGGAGGGAGAGAAAGGGAGATTGAGAAGTGGTGAGAGAGATTGAGAGAGAGGGAGACAGAGAGAGAGATGGTGAGAGAGACTGAGACAGAGGGAGACAGAGAGAGAGATGGTGAGAGAGATTGAGAGAGAGGGAGACAGAGAGAGAGTTGGTGAGAGAGATTGTGAGAGACGGACAGAGAGAGAGATGGTGAGAGAGATTGTGAGAGAGGGACTGCTGATCCTGGAGTCAGTACAACCAGCCTCTCATTCTGATCTCAGGGGCAGTATCATTGTGAAATGCAACGAAGAGGGAGAAACTGTTTTGAGGAAGTTTACGCCCTGACATCGAGTCTGAGGAAAGACTGAAACACATCTGAGAGAGAGAGAGAAGCAGACAGGACAGGAACGGAGGAGAGAGATCCCTCTGACACAAACCATGGAGCAGGACACCGACTACATGAATACAAGACACGTCAAAAACATCACAACAGCTCCCAGTGAACGTAGGTTAAACTGTTCAACAGAGAAAGAGAGAGCGAGAGGGACAGAGAGAGATAGAGAGGTGGATATGAGGAAGCAGAGAGAGAAATAGAGCAACAATGAGAGAGAGAGCGACAAGAGTGAGAGAGAGAGATAAAGACCGGGAGAGTGAGAGAGACAAAGATGCATAGAGAGGGAAAAACAGAAACAGAGAAAAGGAAACACAGAGACAGAAAGTAAGATAGAGTATTTGATAAAGACAGTGCATGGGAAGCTGTACTCTGTCTATAACCCCATGCTGTATCTGTTCTGGGAGTGTTTGATGGGGACAGTGTAGAGGGAGCTTTACTCTGTATCTAACCCCGTGCTGTACCTGTCCTGGGAGTGTTTGATGGGGACGGTGTAGAGGGAGCTTTACTCTGTATCTAACCCCGTGCTGTACCTGTCCTGGGAGTGTTTGATGGGGACTGTGTAGAGGGAGCTTTACTCTGTATCTAACCCCGTGCTGTACCTGTCCTGGGAGTGTTTGATGGGGACAGTGTAGAGGGAGCTTTACTCTGTATCTAACCCCGTGCTGTACCTGTCCTGGGAGTGTTTGATGGGGGCAGTGTAGAGGGAGCTTTACTCTGTATCTATGATTATTCCCCGCAGCCTCCAGCTGCCTAGCCCCTGAAATGCGAAAAACTCTCGCTAAACCTCTCCATCTTTCTATCTAACTCTCTGTCTCTCTCTCTGTCTCTCTGTCCCTCTCTCTGTCTCTCTCTCCTCCTTTAAGACGCTCCTTGTACTGATCTCTGTGTCTGAGCTTTTGGTTTCCTGTCCCTAATATCTCCCTGTGTGACTCGGTCTTCGATTCTCTTTGATAAGCCTCCTGTACCGTGCACTGGGATGTGAAACGAGGGATATAAACGAGTAACGTAGTTGTTTCTCTTGATAAGGGGGGTAGATACGTCACCATTGTCTGTTCCGTGCAGTTACATAGGCTGCTCAACATGGGTCAATCTTTACTTCTCTATTCCAGATAAAACTGGACAGGAAACAGCTGAAGGAAGAAGATCAATAACTTCAACACATCTTGGCATCGCCTGCCTCATTGTCTTAATCATCAGTTTGGTTATTGCGATAGGGCTGAGAGTCCAAGGTAGGAAGCTGAACCTCACACTGAACCTGTTACAGAGAGTGAACGGAGGCAATACTGAACACCTTTATTTTCTCACCCTCTGTCCGTAAGCAGGGGTGTTTTCATATTGGAAATAGGCTGTGGTGTGTTTACCAAAGCCCTCAGTTTGTGAGGTCAGACTTTAAAGGGAGAAGCAGCAACACCTCTCTAGGTTTAAAATCAGCAATGTAGTTTATTCATACATTCAAACCTGGGGGATCATCACAACTTCATACACACACGTAAACACACAACAGGAACATCGGAAAAAGGTGCTTTTTTTTTTTACAGTTTTTGATAACTTAAACTGAAAAAGCAGCACAGTTGTGGATATCACCTCATGGGATGGCCAAAGTTCAGAAAGTCCAAGTCTGGTGAGGGTTCCTTCACAGAGGAGATACAGTTCAGGCAGGTCTGGCTCGCTGAAGCAGGATTTACAAAATTCCTTTAAAGTTGATCGGGATGCAGTGAGATGAGGTTGGGCCACAAAGAGTTGGACTGCCCAGGAGGTGGCTGAAGGAATTTTCCAGAGAAACACATTCCGAGCTGGCTAAGACATGACGCAGGATGTCGATCAACCTGGAGTCCTGCTTTGATGATTGCCAGCAGGAGTGTGAACAGAACACAGAGTTGTGAATGTAATAATGTAATATCAAATCCTTCCTATGGCCAGGAGCTTAGGTCATGTGATGTTGCCCATTAAGGAGCCTAACAATAAGTTTCTATGCCTCTGGTCAAAATCTATTGTCCAACATTGGAGATAGAGGATGGCGTTTAGCGCAACTGCAGGTTTAATGAGTGTCCAAGTCTTTCCCATTACTATAAGGCGAGGCTGCGGAGACAGGTTGTCTACTGGTCCCTGGTGTTGTTAATCATAAGGTGTCCGCACAGTAGAAGGTGTGAGGTTCCACAAGGATGAGGGGGTAGCTTTGTGCAGTGAATGCTGTTGGAAATTGGCCGACTCTTCAGCCCAGTTATGAATCATGTGACCTGTAGCAGCAATTATTTGGTTCAGGAACAGCCACTTTTCAAATAAACCAGAAGGAAATGGTGATTTTCAAATGTTAATGATCCCTTCAAACATGAAACAGACACTGATATATCCCACGCCTCTCACTGCAGCACGCTGATATATCCCACACCCCTCACTCTCACACACTGATATATCCCACACCCCTCACTCTAACACTCTGATATATCCCACACCCCTCACTGTAACACTCTGATATATCCCACACCCCTCACTCTAACACTCTTATATATCCCACACCCCTCACTGTAACACTCTGATATATCCCACACCCCTCACTCTCACACACTGATATATCCCACACCCCTCACTGTAACACTCTGATATATCCCACACCCCTCACTCTCACACACTGATATATCCCACACCCCTCACTCTAACACTCTGATATATCCCACACCCCTCACTGTAACACTCTGATATATCCCACACCCCTCACTGTAACACTCTGATATATCCCACACCCCTCACTGTAACACTCTGATATATCCCGCACGCCTCACTGTAACACTCTGATATATCCCGCACCCCTCACTGTAACACTCCGATATATCCCGCACCCCTCACTGTAACACTCTGATATATCCCACACCCCTCACTGTAACACTCTGATATATCCCACACCCCTCACTGTAACACTCTGATATATCCCACACCCCTCACTGTAACACTCTGATATATCCCACACTATCTCTCATTCTGACTCTGTGTCTCAGTTCTACAGATGAACAAGGAGTGCGGTGGTGCTGACCCCTTGAACCGGACCTTGGCCATTGCCCTGCGGAACCTGACAGAGCTGGATGGAAAGTTCCAGAAATTGTCCGAGACTGCGAGATCGCTCTGCCCAATGCTCCGATCCTGTTCCGGTGAGTGGGAGCTGACCGATGTACTCCTGCCCCCTCCCGCAACATCCCACGTTCTGTCCCTTTGGGGTCGCCCCCACCTCCTGTCTCCCCTCCTCCACCCCCACCCCCTGTCTCCCCACCCCTATCCTCCCCAACCTTCAGTCAAGGCCTCAATCTCCAAGCGGGGGAAGGCCGCACTATCCTGACCTCTGCCTCCCGGAGTTTGGGACAGGCGAGGGGATGAATCGATCAGAGGGGGGCGGTTTTTCCAACAGATTGAAGGGATGGGATAAGGTGCAGGCGGGCGATCCAAACTCGAAGCCTGAGGCCTACAGGCGAAACCACGGCGACCGGACCCGAGGCGTTGAATGCTTCACTGCAGAGGGATCTGGGTGTCCTCGTGCATGAATCGCTGAAAGCTAGTGTGCAGGTACAACAGGTAATAAGGAAGGCAAATGGAATTTTGCCATTTAATGCTACAGGAATAGAGTATAAAAATAGGGTAGCGTTGTTGCAACTGTACAAAGGCGTTGGTGAGACCGCACCTGGAGTACTGTGCACAGGTTTGGTCACTTACTTGAGGAAGGATTCAGTTGCACTGGAGGCGGTTCAGAGGAGGTTCACTCGATTGATTCCAGCGATACGGGTCTTGTTTTATGAGGAGAGATTGATCAGTTTAGGCCTGTACTCGCTGGAGTTTAGAAGGATGAGAGGAGATCTAATTGAGGTACATAAGATGCTAAAGGTGACAAAGTAGATGTGGAGCGGATGCTTCCCCTTGTGGGGCATTCTAGGACGATAGACTAAGGGGTGTTGGATTTAACTCAGAGATGAGGAGGAATTACTTCACTCAAAGGGTCGTGAACCTGTGGAATTCACTACCTCAGAGAGCAGTGGATGCCGGGACACTGAATAAATTTAAGGAGGAGATGGACAGATTTTTAATCAGT
Source organism: Cetorhinus maximus (assembly GCF_964194155.1). Classification (NCBI taxonomy): domain Eukaryota; kingdom Metazoa; phylum Chordata; class Chondrichthyes; order Lamniformes; family Cetorhinidae; genus Cetorhinus; species Cetorhinus maximus. The sequence continues at coordinate 23,412 of NW_027598115.1, forward strand.
GAAGGGTTGAAAGGTTATGGCGAGAGGGCGGGAAATTGGAGTTGAAGCCAAAATGAGATCAGCCATGATCGTGATGAATGGCGGGGCAGGCTCGAGGGGCTGAATTGTCCACTCCTGCTCCTACCTCTTCTGTTCTTACGTTATGTTCAATAAAGAGATTCGATTGGGCCCATGGAGAGAAACTATTTCCTCTGATCCGGTGGGTTGTGGGGGGAGCCGGGGAGGGGGAGTCGAGAACATGGGGGAAGGAGGTTAAAATTCGAGCCAGGATGTTCAGGGGGGACATCAGGAAACACCTCTTCACACAAAGGGGAGCCGAAATCAGGAACTCTCCCCCCGCCTCCGAAATAAACTGTGGGGGCCGGAGGTCAAAGGGGAACGTCAAAACTGAGATTGAGAGATTGTTGTTGGGGATGGAGGGTCACGGAACCGAGGGAGTTAAGGTACAGAGCAGATCCAATGGAATGGTGTAAAATACCCGAGATGGGCTGAATGGCCTCCTCCTGTTCTTGTGTAACAGGCTCGAGAGGGGCTGAATGGCCTCCTCCAGTTCCTTATGTCCCGATGTATTTATCTGAATTAAGTCTTTATAATTCTGCAGAGTTTCCCTGTCCGAACGGCTGGAAAGTTCATAATCATCATTGCTATAGATTCTCAACGGAGAGAGTAAACCGGGACTCGGCAAAACAACAATGTGAATCCCAAAATTCACACTTCATCATCATAAATACAGAACAGGAACAGGTGAGAATGACAGACGCATCGGTCAGAATGAGATAGAGAGAAAATATCGCTCTGCACCGTCCCCATCAAACACTCCCAGGACAGGGACAGCACGGGGTTAGATACAGAGTAAAGCTCCCTCTACACCGTCCCCATCAAACATACAGCACGGGGTTAGATACAGAGTAAAGCTCCCTCTACACCGTCCCCATCAAACACTCCCAGGACAGGTACAGCACGGGGTTAGATACAGAGTAAAGCTCCCTCTACACTGTCCCCATCAAACACTCCCAGGACAGGTACAGCACGGGGTTAGATACAGAGTAAAGCTCCCTCTACACTGTCCCCATCAAACACTCCCAGGACAGGTACAGCACGGGGTTACATACAGAGTAAAGCTCCCACTACACCGTCCCCATCAAACACTCCCAGGACAGGTACAGCACGGGGATAGATACAGAGTAAAGCTCTCTCTACACCGTCTCCATCAAACACTCCCAGGACAGGTACAGCACGGGGTTAGATACAGAGTAAAGCTCTCTCTACACCGTCCCCATCAAACACTCCCAGGACAGGTACAGCACGGGGTTAGGTACAGAGTAAAGGTCCCTCTACACAGTCCCCAGCAAACACTCCCAGGACAGGTACAGCACAGGGTTAGATACAGAGTAAAGCTCCCTCTACACCGTCCCCATCAAACACTCCCAGGACAGGTACAGCACGGGGTTAGATAAAGAGTAAAGTCCCTCTACACTGTCCCCATCAAACACTCCCAGGACAGGTACAGCACGGGGTTAGATACAGAGTAAAGCTCCCTCCACACTGTCCCCATCAAACTCTCCCAGGACAGGTACAGCACGGGGTTTGATACAGAGTAAAGCTCCCTCCACACTGTCCCCATCAAACTCTCCCAGGACAGGTACAGCACGGGGTTAGATACAGAGTAAAGCTCCCTCTACACTACATGAACGAGGGTTTCAGTAGTCGATGAGCTGAGACCGGGGTGGTTCTGGGTGATGTTACGGAGTTGGGAAGAGGCCGTCTTGGTGACGATGTGGATATGAGGTGGGAATCCCATCTCCAGATTAAACACAACCCCAGGTTTGTGAACAGTCTGGTTCAGACTCAGAGAGTTCCCAGGATGGAGTCGGTAACTCAGGAATGGAGTTTGGAACAGAGACGGAAAACAACAGCTTCAGTCTTCCCGATATTTAATCAGAGGGAATGAGGGAGAATTTCCTGAGGAAGGGTTTGGTGTATTTTGGGTATCAGTTGTGTGTGCGTGTTTGTGTGAGTTAAGGCAGTCATACTAACTGAACACATTCCATCATTGTATCTGCTGCAGAATTTCATAAAGAAATCTATCGAGAATAATCCTGGGGTTTCCTGGATCGGACTAACAGATCGAGAGAGTGAAGGAAACTGGAAATGGGTGGATGGGAACCCAGTGAGGTGAGTCCCAGCGTCGCATGGAGAGAGAGACCAGGACAAGGGGATTAGTTTGGGATTGATACAGGGCTATGGGGAGAGTGGGGACAGTGGGATTAGTTTGGGATTGATACAGGGCTATGGGGAGAGCGGGGCAGTGGGATTAGTTTGGGATTTGTACAGGGCTATGGGGAGAGAGCGGGGCAGTGGGATTAGTTTGGGATTTGTACAGGGCTATGGGGAAAGAGCGGGAAAGTGGGATTAGTTTGGGATTTGTACAGGGCTGCTGGCAACTTGTTGAGTCTGTACAGGAATGTGTTGGATTTTTATCGGTATTTTTTATTTCCTCATTTCCCAGTTTTACCCGATGGGAGCAGGGTCAAGCGAATAATCTGTATTATTATGAAGACTGCGCTATTTTCAGAACCAGTGACTGGAATGATGTCCGTTGCACCCGTTACTTCCATTTCATCTGTGAGAAAAGGGCACTGCCCTGCGTCGAGGCAGCTGATATTGAGAAATATTGTTCCTGAAGAGAGACTGGGACACAGAACGAGTGTCAGGATTGTCCAAAGATCCCCAGCCCCTCCTCCCTTACCCACAATCCCCGACTGCCCGAGGCCACGTCCGAATGATGGAAGTTCATCTGTTCCTCCTCTCCCCCAGGAGGAGCCCCCTGCAGCGCCACCAGTGGTAGGAGGCAGGAATGACAGCGTGACGGTTGACATTGGAAAACCCCATTATAAGTCCAGACAGTAATCCGGTGAAATGTTACAGGCCGGAAGTCCTGCATTTCTCTAGCACCTTTCACGAACTCAGGAGATCCCCAATGTGCTTTTGCAGCCAATGAACTTTGCAGCCAAAAACTTTGTTTTCATAGTTGTCATGTCCAAAACGAGGCACTGAAATTGCGTGCAGTAAGCTCCCACTGGACTCAGGATTGAACTCGTTCACATCAGAAATAACCTTTGGACATTTTCTTCTCCGACTTTGGAAATCATGTGAACTAATTTTCATCTCCGTGGTTCTTGTACTGTTACTATCCATAGTTGTAAAAGTTTCCTTTTTCTGTCCTCCATTACTCTGTGTTTGAGTGTGTGTGTGTGTGTGTGTATGTGTGTGTGTGCATGCACGCACGGGGGGTGGGGGTGTGTGTATGTGCATCTGTGTGTGTGTATGTCTGTGCATGTACATCTGTGTTTCTTTGTCTCTGTGTGTGCGCATTTGTGCTTGTGGGCATGTGTGTGCAAGTGTGTGTGCATGTGTTTGTGTGTGTGCATGTGTTTGTGTGTGTGAATGTGTGTGTGTGTGAATGTGTGTGTGTGTATGCGTGTGAGTTTGTGAGTGTTTGTGTGTGTGAGAGAGAGCTTTAGAGTGTGTGTGTGGCCCAGAGTGTGACATTATGAACACTCCTTCCACGGGTTTTAAATGTAAATAAACTAACCCGAGTTGATCACAATGTGAGTTTGCTGTGAGTGATTAGTAAAGTGGATCAGACACACTGAGGGTTTGGGAAAACACACCACAACACACTTCACAAAGAATTCAAAACACCTTCTGCGTACGAACAGTTGGTGAGAGACAGAAGTACAGTGTGCCTGTCCCTCGCCTGTCCAGAACAGTTCGTTCTGAGGAACCTACCAACTCAGACACATGTACAAGATCTCCAACTTTGTAATACTGCTCCTAAATTCTCAATTCCTTCATACACCAGCCTACGTACTTTTGCTGTAACCATTCCTCTCCCGACGCTCTGTTATGATGCAGCAGATGATGTGTGCCAGGCGGATCAAATCTACGAGGGAATCCTGATCATGTGGTCACAACTGTTTTGCAATTTATATTTTAATTCGAGATGCCTGCCCTGAATTCAGTAATAATAAGTCCACCAAGACTCGAGAGATTTTTTTACTAACCTAAATTAAACATTCATTAACAAAAGAAATGATTGTAAGCACATACACGGGTCGACAAATTACTACTGTAATAACTCCAAAAAGCCCCTAATTAATCGAGCTTCCAGCTACACCCCCATTAAGGCAACAGGAAAAATCAATTAGACTTTCAAACAGATCCAGGCAAATCATGACAATACGCTGGACAGTAGAATCCAAAGTGTGTTTTTCCCAGCTTCAGTTTCTGTAGACAGCAGCTTAATGCTGGAGGCTTTCACACTTCTGGTAGATCTTGCAATGCCTTTCTCTGTGACACACAGCTTCTTCTCCTTTATACACGTTTATCCCTTTTAATGTAAATCCCATTGTTCCCAAAAGTCTTTGGATCTTTACCTTTCTCATAATATAAATCTCTTTATGGTGCTAATACTATCAGTAACCGTAGGGAAAAATAAACACACTGCTTGGCCTCGCTTCTCTGGCAAGGCGTGCACGTCTCTTTGAAATTCAAACTACTCTTATTTATCTAAAAATGCAAATTCTCCTCACCGCACATTCTAAAACTTCAGCCATGTTTACCTATTGAGCATTTCAAACTGAGCTTCTTTTCATGAATCTCAGCCTCCAGACCAGCTGTCTCCAAGCCGATTAAACACAGAGAAACTGTCCAAACCCCACTATTCACCTACTTTTACAATAAATCACAATAACATTCTGAGAATGATTATATTGCCATAACAGCTCTTTGCCGGTGTCTCCGAGTTTTTATTTATTGGTTCACGGGTTGTGGACACCCCTGGCTTGGCCAGCATTTATGCCCATCCCTAATCGCACTTGCTCAGAGGGCATTTAAGGGTCTACCCCATTGCTCTGGGTTTGATGGGGGTGGTCTGCATCTCGAAACTTACAAATTACAAAAATGGGTTGTAACAGTTGTTTCAAGTTTCCGTCTGGGATTTGAATTTGAAGCCCTCGGCCTTTACCCTTGGCTGTGACATAATAAGGTTACATTCAGATCGGACATGGTCTTACTGAATGGTGGGGCAGGTACAACGGGCTGAATGGCCTCCTGCTGCTCCTGGTTCCTATGTTCACATGTTCGTATGGACATACCTACACTCACTGCCTGGTCAGTGAAGGCAAGGCCTGACCTCAATGCTCACCGGGAGGACCAATGGGAAGAAAAACCTTCCACTTTGGAATAAAATGACAAGTGATATTTGCTGCCAGGTTATTGGTTAGTGTTTCCAGGAGGGTTCAGAGGATCATTCAGTCTGTGTGTGTGTCAGTGTCTGTGTGTGTGAGTGTGTGTCTGTGTGTGTGTCAGTGTCTGAGTGTGTGTCAGTGTCTGAGTGTGTGTGTCTGAGTGTGTGTCAGTGTGTGTGTCAGTGTGTGTGTGTGAGTGTCTGTGTGTGTGTCAGTGTGAGTGTGTATCAGTGTGTGTGTGTGTGTCAGTGTGTGTGTAAATGTGTGGGTGTGTGAGTGTGTGTCAGTGTCTGTGTGTGTGAGTGTCTGAGTGTGTGTCAGTTTGTGTGTGTGTCAGTGTGTGCATGTGAGTGTGTGTGTGTCTGAGTGTGTGAGTGTGAGTGTGTGTCAGTGTCTGAGTGTGTGTGTGTGTGCGTGTGAGTGTGTGTCAGTGTCTGAGTGTGTGTGTCTGAGTGTGTGTCAGTGTGTGTGTCAGTGTGTGTGTGTGAGTGTCTGTGTGTGTGTCAGTGTGAGTGTGTATCAGTGTGTGTGTGTGTGTCAGTGTGTGTGTGAATGTGTGGATGTGTGAGTGTGTGTCAGTGTCTGTGTGTGTGAGTGTCTGAGTGTGTGTCAGTTTGTGTGTGTGTCAGTGTGTGCGTGTGAGTGTGTGTGTGTCTGAGTGTGTGAGTGTGAGTGTGTGTCAGTGTCTGAGTGTGTGTGTGTGTGCGTGTGAGTGTGTGTCAGTGTCTGAGTGTGTCTGTGTGTGTGTCAGTGTCTGAGTGTGTGAGTGTCTGTGTGTGTGTCAGTGTCTGTGTGTGTGAGTGTGTGTCAGTGTGTGTTGGTGTGTGAGTGTGTGTCAGTGTCTGTGTGTGTGTGTGTGTGAGTGTATGAGTGTGAGTGTGTGTCAGTGTGTGTGGGTGTGTGTGAGTGTGTGTCAGTGTCTGTGTGTATGAGTGTGAGTGTGTGTGTGTGTGTGTGGGTGTGTGCGCGTGTGAGTGTGTGTCAGTGTCTGTGTGTGTTGGTGTGTGAGTGTATAGACCTTTTCCAGTTACAACAAGCAGTCGAGATGCTTGTGAAATGATTTTGAATTCTGCCGATGTTCCCTGAAGCCAGGTTGGCTCTCCCTGTGCTTGGCAAAAATGTAAAGCCTTCGGCAGCTGCTGTACATGGTTAACTGAACCACTTTGTCACACAGGTCTAAGGGGAAGTGGCATTACAAAAATGAAGAAAATAGAAACAGTTTTGAGGAAGTTTACGCCCTGACATTGAGTCTGAGGAAAGATTGAGACACATCTGAGAGAGAGAGAGAGAATCAGACAGGACAGGAACGGAGGAGAGAGACCCCCTCAGACACAAACCATGGAGCAGGACAGCGACTACATGAATATCAGACACATCAAAAACAACACGACAGCCCCCAGTGAACGTAAGTTAAACTGTTCAATGGAGGGAGAGAGAGAATTAAAAAGAGGGACAGCGAGATAGAGAGAGACAGAGAGAGGTGGAGATGGAGAAACAGAAAGAGAAAAAGAGCAAGAATGAGAGAGAGGTCAACAAGAATGAGAGAGAGATTGAAAGAGAGAGTGAGAGAGACACATGCATAGAGAGAGAGAGGGAAAAACAGAAAGAGAGAATAAGAGAGACAGAGAGTCAGAAAGTGAGATAGAGTGTTTGGTAAAGATAGTACATGGGAAGCTTTACTCTGTATCTAACACCATGCTGTACCTGTCCTGGGAGTGTTTGATGAGGACGGTGTAGAGGGAGCTTTACTCTGTATCTAACCCCGTGCTGTACCTGTCCTGGGAGTGTTTGATCGGGACAGTGTAGAGGGAGCTTTACGCTGTATCTAACCCCGTGCTGTACCTGTCCTGGGAGTGTTTGATGGGGACAGTGTAGAGGGAGCTTTACTCTGTATCTAACCCCGTGCTTTACCTGTCCTGGGAGTGTTTAATGGGGACGGTGTAGAGGGAGCTTTACTCTGTATCTAAGCCCATGCTGTACCTGTCCTGGGAGTGTGTGATGGGGACAGTGTAGAGGGAGCTTTACTCTGTATCTAAGCCCATGCTGTACCTGTCCTGGAAGTGTTTGATGGGGACGGTGTAGAGGGAGCTTTACTCTGTATCTAACCCCGTGCTGTACCTGTCCTGGGTGTGTTTGATGGGGACAGTGTAGAGGGAGCTTTACTCTGTATCTAAGCCCATGCTGTACCTGTCCTGGGAGTGTTTGATGGGGACGGTGTAGAGGGAGCTTTACTCTGTATCTAACCCCGTGCTGTACCTGTCCTGGGTGTGTTTGATGGGGACAGTGTAGAGGGAGCTTTACTCTGTATCTAACCCCATGCTGTACCCATCCTGGGAGTGTTTGATGGGGACGGTGTAGAGGGAGCTTTACTCTGTATCTAACCCCGTGCTGTACCTGCCCTGGGAGTGTTTGATGGGGACAGTGTAGAGGGAGCTTTACTCTGCATCTAACCCCGTGCTGTCCCTGCCCTGGGAGTGTTTGATGGGGACAGTGTAGAGGAAGCTTTACTCTGTATCTAACCCCGTGCTGCACCTGTCCTGGGAGTGTTTGATGGGGACGGTGTAGAGGGAGCTTTACACTGTATCTAACCCTGTGCTGTACCTCTCCTGGGAGTGTTTGATGGGGGACGGGGTAGAGGGAGCTTTAGTCTGTATCTAACCCCGTGCTGTACCTGTCCTGGGAGTGTTTGATGGGGACGGTGTAGAGGGAGCTTTACTCTGTATCTAACCCCGTGCTGTACCTTTCCTGGGAGTGTTTGATGGGGAAAGTGTAGAGGGAGCTTTACTCTGTATCTAACCCCAGGCTGTACATGTCCTGGGATTGTTTGATGGGGACAATGTAGAGGGAGCTTTACTCTGTATCTAACCCCGTGCTGTCCCTGTCCTGGGAGTGTTTGATGGGGCAGTGTAGAGGGAGCTTTACATTGTATCTAACCCCGTGCTGTCCCTGTCCTGGGAGTGGTTGATGGGGTTGGTGTAGAGGGAGCTTTACTCTATATCTAACCCCAGGCTGTACCTGTCCTGGGAGTGTTTGATGGGGACAGTGTAGAGGGAGCTTTACTCTGTATCTAACCCCGTGCTGTACCTTTCCTGGGAGTGTTTGATGGGGACAGTATAGTGGGAATTTTACTCCGTATCTATGTTTATCCCCAGAAGCCTTGAGCTGCCTGGGCCCTGTGATGCAGAGAACTCTCTTTAAACCTCTCCTCCTATATATCTGACTCTCACTCTCTGTCTCTCTCCATTTCTCTCCCTCTTTATCCGGCTCTCTCTCTCTCTGTCTGTCTCTCTCTCTCTCTACCCTCCTTCAGACGCTCTTTGTACCGATCTCTGTGTCTGAGCTTTTGGTTTCCTGTCCCTAATATCTCCCTGTGTGACTCGGTCTTCGATTCTCTTTGATAAGCCTCCTGTACCGTGCACTGGGATGTGAAACGAGGGATATAAATGAGTAACGTGGTTGTTGTTTCTCTCGATAAGGGAGGTAGATACGTCACCATTGTCTGTTCTTTGCAGTTACACAGGCTGCTCAACATGGGTCAATCTTTACTTCTCTATTCCAGGTAAAACTGGGCAGGAAACAGCTGGAGGAAGAAGATCAATAACTTCAACACATCTTGGCATCGCCTGCCTCATTGTCTTAATCATCAGTTTGGCTATTGCAATAGGGCTGGGAGTCCAAGGTAGGAAACTGAACCTCACACTCAAACTGTTACAGAGAGTGAACGGAGGCAATACTGAACTCCTTTATTTTCTCACCCTCTGTCCGTAAGCAGGGGTGTTTTCATATTGGAAATAGGCTGTGGTGTGTTTACCCAAACCCTCAGTTTGTGAGGTCAGATTTTAAGGGAGAAGCAGCAACATCTCTCTAGGTTTAAATCAGCAGTGTAGTTTATTCATACATTCAAACCCGGGGGGGTCATCACAACTTCATACACACACATAAGCACATAACAGGAACATCGGAAAAAGCTTTTTTACGGCTTTCAATAACTTAATCGAAGTTGTTTGGTTGAAGAAGGGCCACTTTTCAAATAAAGCAAAAGCAAAAGTTTACGATCCCTTTCAAACACGACACAGCCAATGATATATCACACACTCCTCACTGTAACACCCTGATAAATCCCACACCCCTCACTGTATCACCCTGATATATCCCACAGCCCTCACTATAACACTCTGATGTATCCCACACCCCTCACTGTAACACTCTGATATATCCCACACCCCTCACTGTAACACCTTGATATATCCCTCACCCCTCAATGTAAGACCCTGATATAACCCACACCCCTCACTGTAACACCGATATATCCCACACCCCTCACTGTAACACTCTGATATATCCCACACACCTTACTGTAACACACTCTGATATATCCCACACCCCTCACTGCAACACTCTGATATATCCCACACTCGTCACAGCAACACTGTGATATACCTCACATCCCTTACGGTAACACTGTGATGTACCCCACACCCCTCACTGTAACACTCTGATATATCCCACACCCCTCACTGTAACACTCTGATATATCCCACACCCCTCACTGTAACACTCTGATATATCCCACACCCTTCACTGTAACACTCTGATATATCCCGCATACCTCACTGTAAATCTCTGATAAATCCCACACCCCACATTGTAACACTCTGATATATCCCACACCCCTCACTGTAATACTCTGATATATCCCACACCCCTCACTGTAACACTCTGATATATCCCACACCCCTCACTGTAACACTCTGATATATCCCACACCCCTCACTTTAACACTCTGATATATCCCTCAACCCTCACTGTAACACACTGATATATCCCGCATACCTCACTGTTACATTCTGATATATCCCGCATACCTCACTGTAAATCTCTGATATATCCCACATCCCACAATGTCACACTCTGATATATCCCACACCCCTCACTGTAACACATTAATATATACCACACACCCCACTGTAACACACTGATATATCCCACACCCCTCGTTGTAACATTTTGAAATATCCCACACCCCTGACTGTAACACTCTGATATATCCCACACACCTCACTATTACATGCAGATATAACCCACACCCCTCACTGTAACACACTGATATATCCCACACCCCTCACTGCAACACTCTGATATATCCCATATCCCTCACTGTAAGTCTCTGATATATCCCACACCTCTCACTGCAACACTCTGATATATACCAGACCCCTCACGGCAACACTGTGATATACCCCACATCCCTCACGGTAACACTGTGATGTACCCCACACCCCTCACTGTAACTCTCTGATATATCCCACACCCCTGACTAACACTCTGATATATCCCACACCCCTCACGGTTACAGTCTGGTATATAACCCACACCTCATTGTAACACCCTTATATATTCCACACCCCTCGCTGCAACACTCTGATATACCTCACACACCCACTGTAGCTTTGTGGTATATCACAGATCACTCACTTTAACACTGCAATATATCCCACCCGCCTCTCAGTAACATTGTGATATATCCCATACCCAAGACTTTACCTCTGTGATATATCTCACACTCCTCACTGTAACACTCTGATATGTCCCATTCCCCTCACTGCAACACTCTGGTATATCCCACACCCCTCACAGTTACAGTCTGGTATATAACCCACACCTCACTGTAACACCCTGATATATCCGACAGCCCTTGCTGCAACACTCTGATATACCTCACACACCCACTGTAGCTTTGTGGTATATCACAGATCACTCACTTTAACACTGCAATATATCCCACCCGCCCGTCTGTAACATTGTGATATATCCCATACCCATGACTTTACCTCTGTGAGAAATCACACACTCCTCATTGTAACATTCAGATATATCGCAGACACCTCACTGTAACACCCTGATATATCCGACAGCCCTTGCTGCAACACTCTGATATACCTCACACACCCACTGTAGCTTTGTGGTATATCACAGATCACTCACTTTAACACTGCAATATATCCCACCCGCCCGTCTGTAACATTGTGATATATCCCATACCCATGACTTTACCTCTGTGAGAAATCACACACTCCTCACTGTAACATTCTGATATATCGCACACAACTTACTGTAACACCCTGATGTATCCCGTGCCCCTCACTGTAACACACTGATGTATCCCGTGCCCCTCACTGTAACACCCTGGTGTATCCCGCGCCCATCACGTTAACACCCTGGTGTATCCCGCGCCCCTCACGTTAACACCCTGGTGTATCCCGCGGCCCTAACGGTAACACCCTGCTGTATCCCGCGGCCCTCACGTTAACACCCTGGTGTACCCCGCGGCCCTCACGTTAACACCCTGGTGTATCCCGCGCCCCTCACGTTAACACCCTGGTGTATCCCGCGGCCCTCACGTTAACACCCTGGTGTATCCCGCGGCACTCACGTTAACATCCTGGTGTATCCCACGCCCCTCACGTTAACACCCTGGTGTATCCCGCGCCCCTCACGTTAACACCCTGGTGTATCCCGCGCCCCTCACGTTAACACCCTGGTGTATCCCGCGCCCCTCACGTTAACACCCTGGTGTATCCCGCGCCCCTCACGTTAACACACTGGTGTAATCCGCGCCCCTCACGTTAACACCCTGGTGTATCCCACGCCCCTCACGTTAACACCCTGGTGTATCCCACGCCCCTCACGTTAACACCCTGGTGTATCCCAAGCCCCTCACGTTAACACCCTGGAGTATCCCACGCCCCTCACGTTAACACCCTGGAGTATCCCACGCCCCTCACGTTAACACCCTGGTGTATCCCACGCCCCTCACGGCAACACCCTGGTGTATACCACGCCCCTCACGGTAACACCCTGGTGTATCCCACGCCCCTCACGGTAACACCCTGGTGTATCCCACGCCCCTCACGGTCACACCCTGGTGTATCCCACGCCCCTCACGGTCACACCCTGGTGTATCCCACGCCCTTCACGGTCACCACCTGGTGTATCCCACGCCCCTCACGGCCACACCCTGATGTATCTCACGCCCCTCACGGCCACAATCTGATGTATCCCACGCCCCTCACGGCAACACCCTGATGTATCCCACGCCCCTCACGGCCACAATCCGATGTATCCCACACCCCTCACTGTAACACCCTGGTGTATCCCACGCCCCTCACGGCAACACCCTGATGTATCCCACACCCCTCACTGTAACACTCTGATATATCCCACACCCCTCACTGTAACACTCTGATATATCCCACACCCCTCACTGTAACACCCTGGTGTATCCCACGCCCCTCACGTTAACACCCTGGTGTATCCCACGCCACTCACGGCAACACCCTGGTGTATCCCACGCCCCTCACGCCAACACCCTGGTGTATCCCACACCCCTCACGCCAACACCCTGGTGTATCCCACGCCCATCACGGCAACACCCTGGTGTATCCCACGCCACTCACGGCAACACCCTGGTGTATCCCACGCCCTTCACTGTAACACCCTGGTGTATCCCACGCCCCTCACTGCAACACCCTGGTGTATCCCACGCCCCTCACGGCAACACCCTGGTGTATCCCACGCCCCTCACGGCAACACCCTGGTGTATCCCACGCCCCTCACGGCAACACCCTGGTGTATCCCACGCCCCTCACGGCAACACCCTGGTGTATCCCACGCCCCTCACGGCAACACCCTGGTGTATCCCACGCCCCTCATGGCAACACCCTGGTGTATCCCACGCCCCTCACGGCCACACCCTGGTGTATCCCACGCACCTCACGGTCACACCCTGATGTATCCCACTCCCCTCACGGTCACACCCTGGTGTATCCCACGCCCCTCACGGTCACACCCTGGTGTATCCCACGCCCTTCACGGTCACACCCTGATGTATCCCACTCCCCTCACGGTCACACCCTGATGTATCCCACGCCCCTCACTGCAACACCCTGATGTATCCCACGCCCCTCACTGCAACACCCTGATGTATCCCACGCCCCTCACTGCAACACCCTGATGTATCCCACGCCCCTCACTGCAACACCCTGATGTATCCCACGCCCCTCACTGCAACACCCTGATATATCCCACGCCACTCACTGCAACACCCTGTTATATCCCACGCCCCTCACTGCAACACCCTGATATATCCCACGCCCCTCACTGCAACACGCTGATATATCCCACGCCCCTCACTGCAACACCCTGATATATCCCACGCCCCTCACTGCAACACCCTGATATATCCCACTCCCCTCACTGCAACACCCTGATATATCCCACGCCCCTCACTGCAACACCCTGATATATCCCACGCCCCTCACTGTAACACCCTGATATATCCCACGCCCCTCACTGTAACACCCTGATATATCCCACGCCCCTCACTGTAACACCCTGATATATCCCACACCCCTCACTGTAACACTGATATATCCCACACCCCTCACTGTAACACTCTGATATATCCCACACCCCTCACTGTAACACTCTGATATATCCCACACCCCTCACTGTAACACTCTGATATATCCCACACCCCTCACTGTAACACTCTGATATATCCCACACCCCTCACTGTAACACTCTGATATATCCCACACCCCTCACTCTAACACTCTGATATATCCCACACCCCTCACTCTAACACTCTGATATATCCCACACCCCTCACTCTAACACTCTGATATATCCCACACCCCTCACTGTAACACTCTGATATATCCCACACCCCTCACTGAAACACTCTGATATATCCCACACCCCTCACTGTAACACTCTGATATATCCCACACCCTTCACTGTAACATTCTGATATATCCCACATCCACATCACTCCAGCTCTGTTGTGACATAGACAGGTGTCGGAGTGGGCAGGTATGGGATTGACAAATTTTGACACAGAGAAGTGTGAAGTGATTGATTTTGGCTGGAAGAATATGTAGAGGCAGGTTCAATCGAGGCATTCAAGGGGGCATTGGATAGTTATTTGAACAGATATAATGTGCAGGGGTACAGGGGGGAAAAGGCAGGGCGATGGCACTGGGTCCTAACGCTCATTCGGAGAGCCAGTGCGGACAAATGGCCTCCTTCTGTGTGGTTCAGACCCTGTGGTCCTTTAATCCTGTGAGTTCTGTGACCCTGTGATTCTCTCAGTCCTACAGATGGACAAGAACATGACGGGGTTAAACGGAAAGATCCAGAACATTTCCGAGACCCTTGAAAAGATGCTCCGGAACCTCAGATCCCTCTGCACCGTTCTCCGAAACTGCTCGGGTGAGTTGGCGCTGAATGGGCCTCCACCTGCTCCCATGTAACAAGCTCGAGAGGTGCTGAATAGCCTCATCCTTTTCCTGTGTAATAGGCTCGAGAGGAGCTGAATGGGCCTCCTCCTGTTCCTGTGTAACAGGCTCGAGAGGTGCTGAATGGGCCTCCTCCTGTTCCTGTGTAACAAGCTCGAGAGGGGCTGAATGGCCTCCTCCTGTTCCTAATGTCCTGATGTATTTCTCTGAACTAAGTCTTCATAATTTTGCAGAGTCTCTCTGTCCTAGCGGCTGGAAAGTTCATAATCATCATTGCTATAGATTGTCAACGAAGAGCAAGGAATGGGACTCGGCAAAACTACAATGTGAATCCCGAACTTCACACCTCATCATCATAAATACAGAACAGGAACAGGTGAGAATGACAGACGCATCGGTCAGAATTAAATAGAGAGAAAATATTATTCTACACTGTCCCCATCAAACACTCCCAGGACAGGTACAGCACGGGGTTAGATGCAGAGTAAAACTCCATCTACACCATCTCCATCAAACACTCCCAGGACAGGTACAGCCTGGGGTTACAGATTATAGCTCCCTCTACACTGTCCACATCAAACAATCCCAGGACAAGAACAGAACGGGGTTAGATACAGATTAAAGCACCCTCTACACCGTCCCCATCAAACACTCCCAGGACAGGTACAGCACGGGGTTAGATACAGAGTAAAGCTCCCTCTACACTGTCCCCATCAAACACTCCCAGGACAGGTACAGCACGGGGTTAGATACAGAGTAAAGCTCCCTCTACACCGTCCCCAACAAACACTCCCAGGACAGGTACAGCACGGGGTTAGATACAGAGTAATGCTCCCTCTACACTGTCCCCATCAAACACTCCCAGGACAGGTACAGCACGGGGTTAGATACAGAGTAAAGCTCCCTCTACACCGTCCCCATCAAACACTCCCAGGACAGGTACAGCACGGGGTTAGATACAGAGTAAAGCTCCCTCTACACCGTCCCCATCAAACACTCCCAGGGCAGGTACAGCACGGGGTTAGATACAGAGTAAAGCTCCCTCTACACTACATGAAAGAGGGTTCCAGCAGTCGATGAGCTGAGCCCGGGGTGGTTCTGGGCGATGTTACGGAGTTGGGAAGAGGCCGTCTTGGTGACGATGTGGATATGAGGTGGGAATCCCATCTCCAGGTTAAACACGACCCCAGGGTTGTGAACAATCTGGTTCGGACTCAGGGAGTTCCCAGGATGGAGTCGGTAACTCAGGAATGGAGTTTAGAACAGAGACGGAAAAAAACAGCTTCAGTCTTCCCGATATTTAATCAGAGGGAATGAGGGAGAATTTCCTGAGGAAGGGTTTGGTGTATTTTGGGGATCAGTTGTGTGTGCGTGTTTGTGTGAGTTAAGGCAGTCATACTAACTGAACACATTCCATCATTGTATCTGCTGCAGAATTTCATAAAGAAATCTCTCGAGAATAATCCTGGGGATTACTGGATCGGACTAACAGATCGAGAGAGTGAAGGAAACTGGAAATGGGTGGATGGGAACCCAGTGAGGTGAGTCCCAGCGTTGCATGGAGAGAAAGAGCGGGACAATGGGATTAGTTTGGGGATTGGTACAGGGCTATGGGGAGAGAGTGGGACAGTGGGATTAGTTTGGGATTGATACTGGGCTATGGGGAGAGAGCAGGACAGTGGGATTAGTTTGGGATTGATACTGGGCTATGGAGAGAGTGCGGGGCAGTGGGATTAGTTTGGGGATTGATACAGGGCTATGGGGAGAGAGTGGGACAGTGGAATTAGTTTGGGATGGATACAGGGCTATGGGCAGAGAGTGGGACAGTGGGATTAGTTTGGGGATTGATACAGGGATATGGGGAGAGAGCGGGGCAGTGGGATTAGTTTGGGATTAATACAGGGCTATGGGGAGAGAGCGGGACAGTGGGATTAGTTTGGGATTGATACAGGGCTATGGAGAGAGAGCAGGACAGGGATTAGTTTGGGATTGATACAGGGCTATGGGGAGACAGCCAGACAGTGGGATTAGTTTGCGATTGATACAGGGATATGGGGAGAGAGTAGGACAGTGGGATTAGTTTGGGGATTTGAACAGGGCGAAGGGGACAGAATCTGTCAGTGGGATTAGTTTGAGTTTGATACAGGGCTATGGGGAGAGAGCGGGACAGTGGGATTAGTTTGGGATTGATGCAGGGCTATGGGGAGAGAGCGGGGAAGTGGGATTAGCTGGGGATTTGTACAGGGCTATGGGGAGAGAGCAGGACAGTGGGATTAGTTTTGGATTTGTACAGGGCAATGGGGAGAGAGCGGGGCAGTGGGATTAGTTTGGGATTTGTACAGGGCTATGGGGAGAGAGCGGGACAGTGGGATTAGTTTGGGATTTGTACTGAGCTGTAGGAATCTTGTTGATTCTGTGCAGGAATGTGTCGGGTTTTTAATCGGTATTTTTTATTTCCCCAATTCCCAGTTTTACTCGATGGGGTCAGGGTGAACCGAATAATTGGAATGGTAATGAAAACTGCGCCATTATCAAAACCAGAGGATGGAATGATTACAGTTGTTCCGATCAGTTCCATTTCATCTGTGAGAAAAGGGCACTGCCCTGCGTCGAGGCAGCTGATATTGAGAAATATTGTTCCTGAAGAGAGACTGGGACACAGAACGAGAGTGTCAGGATTGTCCAAAGATCCCCAGCTCCTCCTCCCTTCCCCACAATCCCCGACTGCCCGAGGCCACGTCCGAAAGGTGAAACTTCATCTGTTCCCCTTTTCTCCCAGTTGAACCCTTCTGCAGCGCCACCAGTGGTAGGAGGCGGGAATGACAGTGTGACGGTTGACATTGGAAAATCCCATTATAAATCCAGGCCGGAATCCAGCGACATGTAACAGGACAGATGTCCTGCATTTCTCTAGCAACTTTCACAAATTCAGATGATCCGCAACCTGCTTTTGCAGCCAATGAAGCAACTCCTTACAGTGTTTTCATAGTTGTCATGTCAGAAACGAGGCATTCAATTTGCGTGCAGTAAGCTCTCACTGGACTCAGGATTAAAATCGGTCACATCGGAAATACTCTTTGGACTTTTTCTTCTCGGACTCTGTAAATCATGTGAACTTATTTTAATCTCCGTGGTTCTTGTACTGTTACTATCCATAGTTGTAAAAGTTTCCTTTTTCTATCCTCCATTACTGTGTCTGTGCATTTGTTTACGTGTGTGTGTGTGTGTGTGTGTGTATGTGCGTGTATACATCTATGTGTGTGGGTGGGTGTGTGTGTGTTTGAATGTGAGAGTGTGTGTGTGAGTAGGCATGTATGTGTGTTTGTGTGAGTGTTGTGTGCGAGTGTGTGTGTTTGTGCGAGTGTGTGTGTGTGAGCGTGGGTGTGTGTGGGTGTATGTGGGTGTGAATGTGGAGGTTGACATTGTGAACATTCCTGCCCCGGGTTTTAAATGTAAATAAACTAACCCGAGTTGATCATAATGTGAGTTTGCTGTGAGTGATTAGTAAAGTGGATCAGACACACTGAGGGTTTGGGAAAACACACCACAACACACTTCACAAAGAATTCAAAACACCTTCTGCGTACGGACAGTTGGTGAGAGACAGAAGTACAGTTTGCCTGTCTCTCTCCTGTCCGGAACAGTTCGTTCTGAGGAACCTCCCAACTCAGACACGTGTACAAGATCTCCAACTTTGTAATACTGCTCCCAACTTCTCAATTCCTTCATACACCAGCCTATGTACTTTTGCTGTATCCAATCCCTTCGGCATGTTCGGTGTCCTGATGTTTACCCAGGAAGTGACCACAATGAGCAGGAAAACACAATTGCTTCTTTTACCGATTAACTGAAATCTGTGTCCCTCTCGTCCTCGCTCCATCCCCCAACGAAACAGTTTCTCCCGACCTATCCACGATGCTGCTATCCCTTTCATAGAAACATAGAAACTCGGAGCAAGAATAGGCCATTCGGCCCTTCGAGCATGCTCTGCCATTCATTATGACCATGGCTGATCATCCAACTCAATAGCCTGCTCCCGCTTTCTCCCCTTTGATCCCTTTCGCCCCAAGAGCTATATCTAACTCCTTCTTGAAAACATATAATGTTTTGGTCTCAACTACTTTCTGTGGTAATGAATTCCACAGGCTCACCACTCTCTGGGTGAAGAAAGTTCTCCTCATCTCAGTACTAAATGGTCTACCCCATATCATCAGACTGTGACCCCTGGTTCTGGATTCCCCCACCATCGGGAACATCCTTCCTACATCTACCCTGTCTAGTCCTGTTAGAATTTTATAGGTTTCTATGAGATTCCCCCCCCTCATTCTTCTGAACTCCAGTGAATAAAATCCTAATCGACTCAATCTCTCCTCATGTGTAAGTCCCGCCATCCCAGGAATCAGTCGGGTAAACCATCGCTGCACTCCCTCTATAGCAAGTACATCCTTCCTCAGATAAGTTGACCAAAACTGAACACAATGTTCCAGGTGTGGTCTCACCAAGGTCCTGTACAATTGCAGCAAGACATCCCTGTTCCTGTACTCGAATCCTCTGGCTATGAATGCCAACGTATCATTTGCCTTCTTTACCGCCTGCTGCACCTGCATGCTTACCTTCAGCGACTGGTGTACAAGGACACCCAGGTCTAGTTGCACATTCCCCTTTCTCAATTTATAGCTATTCAGATAATAGTCTGTCTTCCTGTTTTTGCGACCAAAATGGATAACCTCACATTTATCCACATTATACTGCATCTGCCATGCATTTTCCCACTCACTCAGCTTGTCCAAATCACACTGAAGGATCTCTGCATCCTCCTCACAGCTCACCCTCCCACCCAGCTTTGTGTCATCTGCAAATTTGGAGATATTACATTTAATTCCCTCATCTAAATCGTTAATATATATTGTGAATAGCTGGGGTCCCAGCACCAATCCCTGCGATACCCCACTAGTCACTGCCTGCCATTCGGAAAAAGACCCGTTTATTCCAATTCTTTGTTTCCTGTCTGCCATCCAGTTTTCTATCCATCTCAATACACTACCCCTCATCCCACGCGCTTTAATTTTACACGCCAATCTCTTATGTGGGACTTTGTCGAAGGCTTTCTGAAAGTACAAATAAACCACATCCACTGGCTCCCCCTCATCAACTCTGCTAGTTACATCCTCGAAAATTTCCAGTAGATTTGTCAAGCATGATTTCCCTTTCATAAATCCATGCTGGCTCTGTCCGATTCTGCCACTGTTTTCCAGGTGCTCAGCTATTAAATCTTTTATAATGGACTCTAGAATTTTCCCCACTACCGATGTCTGGCTGACTGGTCTATAATTCCCTGTTTTCTCTCTGCCTCCCTTTCTAAATAGTGGGGTTACATTAGCTATCCTCCAATCTGTAGGAACTGTTCCAGAGTCTATAGAATCTCAGAAGATGACTACCAATGCATCCATTATTTCTAGGGCCACTTCCTTAAGTACTCTGGGATGTAGATTATCAGGGCCCGGGGATTTAACAGCCTTCAATCCCATCAATTTCCCCAACAACATTTCCCTACTAAGGCTGATTTCTTTCAGTTCCTCCCTCTCACGAAACCCTGTGTTCCCCAACATATCTGGTATGTTATTTGTGTCCTCCTTTGTGAAGACAGAACCAAAGTATGTATTTAGTTGGACAGCCATTTCTTTTTTCCGCATTATAAATTCCCCTGTTTCTGACTGTAAGGGACCTACATTTGTCTTCACCAATCTTTTTCTCTTCACATACCTATAGAAACCTTTACATTCAGTTTTTATGTTCCTTGCAAGCTTACACTCATGCTCTATTTTCCCCTTCTTAATCAATGCCTTGGTCCTCCTTTGCTGAATTCTAACCTGCTCCCAATCCTCAGGTCTGTTGTTTTTTCTGGCCAATTTGTATGCCTCTTCCTTGCATCTAATACTCTCTCTAATTTCCTTCGAAAGCCATGGTTTGGACACCATTCCTGTTTCACTTTTGCGCCAGACAGGAATAAACAATTGTTGCAGTTCACCCATGCGCTCTTTGAATGTTTGCCATTGCCTATCCAACGTCATCTCTTTTAAGCAACGTTTCCCAATCCATCATAGCCAACGCGCGCCTCATACCATCGTAGTTTCCTTCATTAAGCTTCAGGACCCAAGTCTCAGAATCAACTACGTCACTCCCCATCTTGATGAAGAATTCTATCATATTATGGTCACTCATCCCCAAGGGGCCTCGCACAAGTAGATTGCCAATTATTCCTTTCTCATTACACAATACCCAGTCGAGGATGGGCTGTTCCCTCGTTGGTTCCTCAAAGCATTGGTCCAGAAAATCATCCCATTTACACTCCAGACATTCCTCCTCTACGGTATTGTTACTAATTTGATTTGCCCAATCTATATGCAGATTAAAGGCACCCATAATTACAGATGTTCCTTTATTACATGCATCTCTAATTTCCTGTTTAATGCCATTCCCAACATCACCACTACAGTTTGGGGGTCTATATACAACCCCCACTAACGGTTTTTGCCCCTTAGTATTTCTCAGCTCTACCCATACAGATTCCACATCGTCGGAGCTAATATCTTTCCTCACTATTGCGTTAATTTCCTCTTTAACCAGCAATGCAACTCCACCACCTTTTCCTTTTTGTCTGTCCTTCCTAAACACTGAATACCCCTGGATGTTCAGTTCCCTTCCCTGGTGACCCTGCAGCCATGTCTCTGTAATTCCGACTATATCATACCTGTTTACATCTATTTGCGCTGTTAGTTCATCCACTTTATGCGAATGCTCCTCGCATTAAGGCACAAAGCCTTAAGGATTGTCTTTTTAACGTTACTTGTCCCGTTCCCACTATTTTTCACTGAGGCCCCGTTTGATTCTGGCCCTTGGTTTCTCTATCACTTTTCTTATTCCGCTTTCTGTCTTTTGTTCTTGTCTTTGATTCCCCTTTCTCTGACTCCTTGCATAGGTTCCTATTCCCCTGCCATTTTAGTTTAAATCCTCCCCAACCACTCAAGCAAATGTTCCACCAGGACATCAGTCCCGGTCCTGTACATGTGTAACCCGTCCGGTTTGTACTGATCCCACCTCCCCCAAAACCAGTCCCAATGCCCCATGAATCTGAAACCCTCCACTTTACACCATCTCTTCAGTCACGTATTCATCTGATATATCCTGCTATTTCTACTCTGACTGGCACGTAGCACTGGTAGTAATCCTGAGATCACTACCTTTGGGGTCCTACTTTTCAACTTACTTTCTAACTCCCTATATTCTGCTTTTAGGATCTCATCCCTTTTTTCATCTATGTCATTTGTACCAATGTGCACCACGACCACTGTCTGTGCACCCTTCCCCTTCAGAATGTCCTCTAGCCGCTCTGAGACATCCTTGACCCGAGCACCAGGGAGGCAACGTACCATCCTGGAGTTTCGCTTGCAGCCACAGAAAAGCCTCTCTATTCCCCTTACAATTGAATCCCCTGTAGCTGTTGCATTCCCACACATTTTACTCCTCCCCGGTGCAGCCCAGGCAACCATGGTGCAACAAATTTGGCTGTTGCTGCTTTCTCCTGAGAGGCCATTCCCCCCCCCCAACAGTATCCAAAGCGGTATACCTGTTTTGCAGAGGAATAGCCACAGGAGATTCCTGCACTACCTGCCTAGTCCCCTTGCTTTGCCTGGTGGTGACCCATTCCCTTCCTGCCTGTGGACTCTTACCCTACGGTGTGACCACCTCTCTATACGTCCCTATCCACGATACTCTCCACCTGGCGGATGCTCCACCGTGTCCCCAGCCGCCGCTCCAGCTCCAAATCCCCGGCTTCCAGGAGCTGCAGCTGGAGACACTTCCCGCACACAGTCTGGCCTTGGGCACTGGAAACGTGCCCGGCTTCCCACATAGAGCAGGATGAGCACACCACGGCTTTGAGCTCTCCTGCCATGACTGACCCCTTTAAATTAAATTAAACCTTTTGGAAGATACTTAATATCAAATAATATCAATTACTCTCGGGCCCTTCATCCCTGCTCCTCGCTGTTACAGAATATAGTCCTTACAAACGATGAACCACAAAATAAGATCTTAAACACTCTCAGCAATAAAAGTAGTAAACGCTGCCCCGGCCGTACTCATTGTCCTCGAAGGATCACCTCGTTCCCGCCTCACTGAACTCCCTTAGTGACCTTTGCTCCCTCTCAACTCCCGGCTCCTCTCGCGCTTCACTTCAACTGACACAGAGCGCGCAGGGGGCGGGGTCACACAGAGCGGGCTGGGGGCGGGGTCACACTGAGCGGGAAGGGGGCGGGGTGACACAGAGAGGGCAGGGGGCGGGGTCACACAGAGCGGGCAGTGGGCGGGGTGACACAGAGAGGGCAGGGGGCGGGGTCACACAGAGCGGGCAGGGGGCGGGGTGACACTGAGCGCGCAGGGGGCGGGGTGACCAGAGCGCGCAGGGGGCGGGGTGACACGGAGAGCACAGGGGGCGGGGTGACAGAGAGCGCGCAGGGGGCGGGGTGACACAGAGCGGGCAGGGGGCGGGGTTACATTGAGCGGGAAGGGGGCGGGGTCAAACAGTGCAGGAAGGGGGCGGGGTCACACAGTGCGCGCAGGGGGCGGGGTCACACAGAGCGCGGAAGGGGGCGGGGTCACACAGAGCGCGCAGGGGGCGGGGTCACACAGAGCGGGCAGGGGACGTGGTCAGACAGAACGGGGAGGAGGCGGGGTCACACAGTGCGGGCAGGGGGAGGGGTGACACAAAGCGGGCAGGGGGCAGGGTCACACAGAGCGCGCACGTGGACGGAGTGACAGAAGACGGGAAGGGGGCGGGGTGACAGAGAGCGGGAAGGGGGCGGTGTGAAACGAAAGGGGCAGGGAGCGGGGTGACACAGGGCGCTCAGAGGGCGGGGTCACACAGAGCGCGCAGGGAGCGGGGTGACACAGGGCGCTCAGAGGGCGGGGTCACACAGAGCGCGCAGGGGGCGGGGTGACAGAGTGCGGGAAGGGGGCGGGGTGAGAGAGACAGGATGAGGGATATTGAGAGAGAGACAGAGAGAGAGAGAGGGTGAGAGAGATTGAGAGAGAGGGAGACAGAGAGAGAGATGGTGAGAGAGATTGAGAGAGAGGGAGACAGAGAGAGATGGTGAGAGAGATTGAGAGAGAGGGAGACAGAGAGAGAGATGGTGAGAGAGATTGAGAGAGAGGGAGATAGAGAGAGAGATGGTGAGAGAGATGGTGAGAGAGGGAGACAGAGAGATGGTGAGAGAGACAGAGAGAGGGAGAGAGAGAGAGAGATGGTGAGAGAGATTGAGAGAGAGAGGGAGAAAGAGAGAGATGGTGAGAGAGATTGAGAGAGAGAGGGAGACAGAGAGAGAGATGGTGAGAGAGATTCAGAGAGAGAGAGAGACAGAGAGAGAGATGGTGAGAGAGATTGAGAGAGAGAGAGACAGAGAGAGAGATGGTGAGAGAGATTGAGAGAGAGGGAGACAGAGAGAGAGTTGGTGAGAGAGATTGAGAGAGAGAGGGAGACAGAGAGAGAGATGGTGAGAGAGATTCAGAGAGAGAGAGAGACAGAGAGAGAGATGGTGAGAGAGATTGAGAGAGAGGGAGAGAGAGAGATGGTGAGAGAGATTGAGAGAGAGGGAGACAGAGAGAGAGATGGTGAGAGAGATTGAGAGAGGGAGAGAGAGAGCGATGGTGAGAGAGATTCAGAGAGAGGGAGAGAGAGAGAGATGGTGAGAGAGATTGAGAGAGAGGGAGAGAGAGAGATGGTGAGAGAGATTGAGAGAGAGAGAGACAGAGAGATGGTGAGAGTGATTGAGAGAGAGAGAGACAGAGCGAGAGATGGCGAGAGATATTGAGAGAGAGAGGGAGATAGAGAGAGAGATGGTGAGAGAGATTGAGAGAGAGAGGGAGACAGAGAGAGAGATGGTGAGAGAGATTGAGAGAGGGAGACAGAGAGAGAGATGGTGAGAGAGATTGAGAGAGAGAGGGAGACAGAGAGAGAGATGGTGAGAGAGATTGAGACAGAGGGAGACAGAAATATGGTGAGAGAGATTGAGAGACAGAGGGTGACAGAGAGATGGTGAGAGAGATTGAGAGAGAGGGAGAGAGAGAGATGGTGAGAGCGATTGAGAGAGAGGGAGAGAGAGAGATGGTGAGAGAGATTGAGAGAGAGAGGGAGACAGAGAGAGATGGTGAGAGAGATTGAGAGAGAGGGGCACAGAGAGAGAGATGGTGAGAGAGATTGATAGAGTAAGACAGAGAGATGGTGAGAGAGGGAGACAGAGATGGTGAGAAAGATTGAGAGAGAGAGGGAGACAGAGAGAGAGATGGTGAGAGAAATTGAGAGAGAGGGAGACAGAGAGATGGTGAAAGAGATTGAGAGAGAGGGAGACAGAGAGAGAGATAGTGAGAGAGATTGAGAGAGAGAGAGACAGAGAGATGGTGAGAGAGATTGAGAGAGAGAGGGAGACAGAGTGAGAGATGGTGAGAGAGATTGAGACAGAGGGAGACAGAGATGGTGAGAGAGATTGAGATAGAGAGGGAGACAGAGAGAGAGATTGAGAGAGAGGGAGACAGAGATATGGTGAGAGAGATTGAGATTGAGAGAGAGTGGGAGACAGAGAGAGAGATGTTGAGAGAGATTGAGAGAGAGCGAGACAGAGAGAGAGATGGTGAGAGAGATTGAGAGAGGGAGACAGAGAGAGAGTTGGTGAGAGAGATTGAGATAGAGGGAGACAGAGAGAGAGATGGTGAGAGAGATTGAGATAGAGGGAGACAGAGAGAGAGATGGTGAGAGAGATGGTGAGAGAGGGAGACAGAGAGAGAGATGGTGAGAGAGATTGAGAGAGATGGAGAGAGAGAGAGATGGTGAGAGAGATTGAGAGAGGGAGACAGAGAGAGAGATGGTGAGAGAGATTGAGAGAGAGAGAGACAGAGATGGTGAGAGAGATTGAGAGAGAGAGGGAGACAGAGAGAGATGGTGAGAGAGATTGAGAGAGAGGGAGACAGAGAGATGGTGAGGGAGATTGAGAGAGAGAGGGAGACAGAGAGAGAGATGGTGAGAGAGATTGAGAGAGAGGGGGACAGAGAGAGAGATGGTGAGAGAGATTGAGAGAGGGAGACAGAGAGATGGTGAGAGAGATTGAGAGAGAGAAAGGGAGACAGAGAGAGAGATGGTGAGAGAGATTGAGAGAGAGAGAGACAGAGAGATGGTGAGAGAGATTGAGAGAGAGAGGGAGACAGAGAGAGAGATGGTGAGAGAGATTGAGAGAGAGGGAGACAGAGAGATGGTGAGAGAGATTGAGATTGAGAGAGAGAGGGAGACAGAGAGAGAGATGGTGAGAGAGATTGAGAGAGAGGGAGACAGAGAGATGGTGAGAGAGATTGAGATTGAGAGAGAGAGGGAGACAGAGAGAGAGATGGTGAGAGAGATTGAGAGAGGGAGACAGAGAGAGAGATGGTGAGAGAGATTGAGAGAGGGAGACAGAGAGAGAGATGGTGAGAGAGATTGAGAGAGGGAGACAGAGAGAGAGATGGTGAGAGAGATTGAGATAGAGGGAGACAGAGAGCGAGATGGTGAGAGAGATGGTGAGAGAGGGAGACAGAGAGAGAGATGGTGTGAGAGATTGAGAGAGAGGGAGAGAGAGAGATGATGAGAGAGATTGAGAGAGAGGGAGACAGAGAGAGAGATGGTGAGGGAGATTGAGAGAGAGGGAGAAAGAGAGAGATGGTGAGGGAGATTGAGAGAGAGAGAGATAGTAAGGGAGATTGAGAGAGAGAGGGAGACAGAGAGAGAGATGGTGAGAGAGATTGAGAGAGAGGGAGACAGAGAGATGGTGAGAGAGATTGAGAGAGAGAGGGAGACAGAGAGATGGTGAGAGAGATTGAGAGAGAGGGAGAGAGAGAGATGGTGAGAGAGATTGAGAGAGAGGGAGAGAGAGAGATGGTGAGAGAGATTGAGAGAGAGGGGCACAGAGAGAGAGATGGTGAGAGAGATTGATAGGGGGAGACAGAGAGATGGTGAGAGAGATTGAGAGAAAGGGAGACAGAGTTGGTGAGAGAGATTGAGAGAGAGAGGGAGACAGAGAGAGAGATGGTTAGAGAGATTGAGAGAGAGGGACACAGAGAGATGGTGAGAGAGATTGAGAGAGAGAGGGAGACAGAGAGAGAGATGATGAGAGAGATTGAGAGAGAGAGAGACAGGGAGATGGTGAGAGAGATTGAGAGAGAGAGGGAGACAAAGTGAGAGATGGTGAGAGAGATTGAGAGAGAGGGAGACAGAGATCGTGAGAGAGATTGAGAGAGGGAGACAGAGAGAGAGATGGTGAGAGAGATTGAGAGAGGGAGACAGAGAGAGAGATGGTGAGAGAGATTGAGATAGAGGGCGACAGAGAGAGAGATGGTGAGAGAGATGGTGAGAGAGGGAGACAGAGAGAGAGATGGTGAGAGAGATTGAGAGAGAGGGAGAGAGAGAGAGATGGTGAGAGAGATTGAGAGAGAGGGAGACAGAGAGAGAGATGGTGAGAGAGAATGAGATAGAGGGAGACAGAGAGAGAGATGGTGAGAGAGAGGGAGAGAGAGGAAGACAGAGAGAGAGATGGTGAGGGAGATTGAGAGAGAGGGAGAGAGAGAGAGAGAGATGGTGAGAGAGATTGAGAGACAGGGAGACCGAAGAGAGATGGTGAGAGAGATTGAGAAAGAGGGAGACAGAGAGAGAGATGGTGAGAGAGATGGTGAGAGAGATTGAGATAGAGGGACAGAGAGAGAGATGGTGAGAGAGAGGGAGGGAGAGAGAGAGAGATGGTGAGAGAGAGGGAGACAGGGAGATGGTGAGAGAGAATGAGACAGAGACAGAGAGAGAGTTGCTGAGAGAGATTGAGAGAGAGAGTGATGGTGAGAGAGATTGAGAGAGAGGGAGAGAGAGAGATGGTGAGAGAGATTGAGAGAGAGGGAGAGAGAGAGATGGTGAGAGAGATTGAGAGAGAGAGGGAGACAGAGAGAGATGGTGAGAGAGATTGAGAGAGAGGGGCACAGAGAGAGAGATGGTGAGAGAGATTGATAGAGGGAGACAGAGAGATGGTGAGAGAGATTGAGAGAGAGGGAGACAGAGATGGTGAGAAAGATTGAGAGAAAGAGGGAGACAAAGAGAGAGATGGTGAGAGAGATTGAGAGAGAGGGAGACAGAGAGATGGTGAGAGAGATTGAGAGAGAGGGAGACAGAGAGAGAGATGGTGAGAGAGATTGAGAGAGAGAGAGAAGGTGAGAGAGATTGAGAGAGAGAGGGAGACAGAGTGAGAGATCGTGAGAGAGATTGAGAGAGAGGGAGACAGAGATGGTGAGAGAGATTGAGAGAGAGAGGGAGACAGAGAGAGAGATGGTGAGAGAGATTGAGAGAGGGAGACAGAGAGAGAGATTGAGAGAGGGAGACAGAGAGAGAGATGGTGAGAGAGATTGAGAGAGGGAGACAGAGAGAGAGATGGTGAGAGAGATTGAGATAGAGGGAGACAGAGAGCGAGATGGTGAGAGAGATGGTGAGAGAGGGAGACAGAGAGAGAGATGGTGTGAGAGATTGAGAGAGAGGTAGAGAGAGAGATGATGAGAGAGATTTAGAGAGAGGGAGACAGAGAGAGAGATGGTGAGGGAGATTGAGAGAGAGGGAGAAAGAGTGAGATGGTGAGGGAGATTGAGAGAGAGTGAGAGAGAGAGAGATGGTAAGGGAGATTGAGAGAGAGAGGGAGACAGAGAGAGAGATGGTGAGAGAGATTGAGAGAGAGGTAGACAGAGAGATGGTGAGAGAGATTGAGAGAGAGTGGGAGACAGAGAGATGGTGAGAGAGATTGAGAGAGAGGGAGAGAGAGAGATGGTGAGAGAGATTGAGAGAGAGGGAGAGAGAGAGATGGTGAGAGAGATTGAGAGAGAGGGGCACAGAGAGAGAGATGGTGAGAGAGATTGAGAGGGGGAGACAGAGAGATGGTGAGAGAGATTGAGAGAAAGGGAGACAGAGTTGGTGAGAGAGATTGAGAGAGAGAGCGAGACAGAGAGAGAGATGGTTAGAGAGATTGAGAGAGAGGGACACAGAGAGATGGTGAGAGAGATTGAGAGAGAGAGGGAGACAGAGAGAGAGATGGTGAGAGAGATTGAGAGAGAGAGAGACAGGGAGATGGTGAGAGAGATTGAGAGAGAGAGGGAGACAAAGTGAGAGATGGTGAGAGAGATTGAGAGAGAGGGAGACAGAGATCGTGAGAGAGATTGAGAGAGGGAGACAGAGAGAGAGATGGTGAGAGAGATTGAGAGAGGGAGACAGAGAGAGAGATGGTGAGAGAGATTGAGATAGAGGGCGACAGAGAGAGAGATGGTGAGAGAGATGGTGAGAGAGGGAGACAGAGAGAGAGATGGTGAGAGAGATTGAGAGAGAGGGAGAGAGAGAGAGATGGTGAGAGAGATTGAGAGAGAGGGAGACAGAGAGAGAGATGGTGAGAGAGAATGAGATAGAGGGAGACAGAGAGAGAGATGGTGAGAGAGAGGGAGAGAGAGGAAGACAGAGAGAGAGATGGTGAGGGAGATTGAGAGAGAGGGAGAGAGAGAGAGAGAGATGGTGAGAGAGATTGAGAGACAGGGAGACCGAAGAGAGATGGTGAGAGAGATTGAGAAAGAGGGAGACAGAGAGAGAGATGGTGAGAGAGATGGTGAGAGAGATTGAGATAGAGGGACAGAAAGAGAGATGGTGAGAGAGAGGGAGGGAGAGAGAGAGAGATGGTGAGAGAGAGGGAGAGAGAGGGAGACAGGGAGATGGTGAGAGAGATTGAGACAGAGACAGAGAGAGAGTTGCTGAGAGAGATTGAGAGAGAGAGTGATGGTGAGAGAGATTGAGAGAGAGGGAGAGAGTGAGATGGTGAGAGAGATTGAGTGAGAGGGAGAGAGAGAGATGGTGAGAGAGATTGAGAGAGAGAGGGAGACAGAGAGAGATGGTGAGAGAGATTGAGAGAGAGGGGCACAGAGAGAGAGATGGTGAGAGAGATTGATAGAGGGAGACAGAGAGATGGTGAGAGAGATTGAGAGAGAGGGAGACAGAGATGGTGAGAAAGATTGAGAGAGAGAGGGAGACAGAGAGAGAGATGGTGAGAGAGATTGAGAGAGAGGGAGACAGAGAGATGGTGAGAGAGATTGAGAGAGAGGGAGACAGAGAGAGAGATGGTGAGAGAGATTGAGAGAGAGAGAGACGGTGAGAGAGATTGAGAGAGAGAGGGAGACAGAGTGAGAGACGGTGAGAGAGATTGAGAGAGAGGGAGACAGAGATGGTGAGAGAGATTGAGAGAGAGAGGGAGACAGAGAGAGAGATGGTGAGAGAGATTGAGAGAGAGGGAGACAGAGAGATGGTGAGAGAGATTGAGATTGAGAGAGAGAGGGAGACAGAGAGAGAGATGGTGAGAGAGATTGAGAGAGGGAGACAAAGAGAGAGATGGTGAGAGAGATTGAGAGAGGGAGACAGAGAGAGAGATGGTGAGAGAGATTGAGAGAGGGAGACAGAGAGAGAGATGGTGAGAGAGATTGAGATAGAGGGAGACACAGAGAGAGATGGTGAGAGAGATGGTGAGAGAGGAAGACAGAGAGAGAGATGGTGAGAGAGATTGAGAGAGATGGAGAGAGAGAGAGATTGAGAGAGGGAGACAGAGAGAGAGATGGTGAGAGAGATTGAGAGAGAGGGACAGAGAGAGATGGTGAGAGAGATTGAGAGAGAGGGAGACAGAGATGGTGAGAGAGATTGAGAGAGAGAGGGAGACAGAGACAGAGATGGTGAGAGAGATTGAGAGAGAGGGAGACAGAGAGAGAGATGGTGAGAGAGATTGAGAGAGGGAGACAGAGAGATGGTGAGAGAGATTGAGAGAGGGAGACAGAGAGAGAGATGGTGAGAGAGATTGAGAGAGGGAGACAGAGAGAGAGATGGTGAGAGAGATTGAGATAGAGGGAGACAGAGAGAGATGGTGAGAGAGATGGTGAGAAAGGG